>NC_051067.1:79890144-79949853 GCF_004664715.2 Peromyscus leucopus
TCTCTGTGAGTTCAAGGCCACATTGGAAATAGCCAAGCGTGGTGACACACATCTTTAATCCCAGAAACCCAGCCTTTAATCCCAGGAAGTGGTGGTAGCAAAAAGATATATAAGGCGTGAGAACCAGAAACTAGAAGAATTTGGCTGGTTAAGATTTTGGCTGGTTAAGCATGTGGCTGGTTAAGCATTTAGCTGGTTAAGCTTTCAGGCTTTGGAGCAACACAGTTCAGCTGAGATTCATTCTGGATGAGGACTCAGAGGCTTCCAGTCTGAGGAAACAGGACCAGCTGAGGAACTGGTGAGGTGAGATAGCTGTGGCTTATTCTGTCTCTCTGATCTACCAGCATGGACCCCAATAACTCGCCTCAGGTTTGATTTTATTAATAAGAACTTTTAAGATTCCTGCTACAGTGGGTGTCCTCGGCATCGAAGTGAGGTGTTCTCAGAACTGGATGGCAGACTCCAGGGAGAGACTGGGAGGAGATAAGGGGTGGGAGCCAAGTGTGGTGGGGCACACTAGTAACCCCAGCACTTGGCAGGGAGAAGCAGAACAGTTAGGGTCATCTTTGGCTCCGTACTGAGTTGAGGTCGACCTGGACTACGTGAGACTCCATCTCAAACAGCAGCAATCAATCAATCAACATTTAAAAAAAGGAAAATAACAACAAAACTAAAAAGAGAACCCGGACAAAGACAACACCCACAACTGTAGGACCTTACTGACAGAGTTCAGAGTTGAAGATCTTTCCAGACTTTGAAAAGGCCAGCAGACAACCCTGAAAGGACTCTGGCCTCAGCAGGAATCCCGTGCACTCAGGTTCTCAGTCTTAAATTTCTTTGACTGAAAAGATAATGGAGAAGCGCGTGTGCTTGTAGCCCTTGGCTTAGCCCCGGCTCTTGCCGATTTCCCCACGTGGCCACTAATTCTTGGTGTGGAAGAAAAGGTACCAGAGTGGGGGACTTTTCTAGATTTTAGTTTAGGAAACTTTTCAAATTTTAGCTATATTTATCACGATCCTGGGAGAAAGTGGTCACGGAGTATTTCCCTCACCCCTAACTCAGCCTCCTCCACAGTCAGGAAACAAGGTACTGAAATGAATGCGTGGCACTGAAACGCGATCAAAAGGCTGGGGGTGTAGCTCAGCGGGAAGGCACTTGCTTTGCGCAGTCCAGGGTTGAGTCTTCAACATCGAAAAAGAAGAACCGTGAACAGTGGAACCTTCTGAAGTGGGCGGAGTCTGGGCCAGAGACGGGATGCTCCGCTTCAACAGTGTGTCATCAAGGCGTCTCCTCCCACTCAGTGGGTCCAGTGTGGTGGGTGAGGCTCCAGCAGTGTGCATGCTCAGCCTCAGGTCTGGGATCATGACTACAGGCCATCCAGGACATGGGGACTGCGCTGAGCAATTTCCTGTTGGAGAGTTACAGCCAAACAGACGACAGCTGTGTAGACCGGAAACCCAAGCTCTTTAGCTGTGCTCTCCTGAGGTGCCTGTTGTTTTGACCCCATCCTAACCTATAATTATTTCCCCTGACAAGCCACCATCTAACCATCTAAGCACTACTCTCCTCTGTCACTCATCCTGGCAACTTTTGTTCTAAGGAACACAGCATTTGTTCCAAAAATCAGAATCACTTCCTTCCTTTACTTTTTTCTTTCTAAACTTCTCTTTCCCTCAATTTTTTGACATTTTGTTATGATGCCCAGGCTGGCTTTGAACTTGAGATCTTCCTACCTCAGCCTTCCTACTGCTGGGGTGACAAGTGTGTCCCACCATGTCTAGCTATTGTCTTTCTTGGCCTCTTCGGCTCCACATTCCCTCACATCCACCACTTCCTGCTCAGTGCTCCCATCCCCGGGAAACAAGGGGTCCCTTGACAGTAGGGGTCCGTTGGCTGGGCCCCTTGCTTCTGCCCCGGCCTGCAGATCGAGTCAGATTAGCTGCTGCTGTTCTATAAGCCCTCTTTGACTTCCGGTCCAGTGCAGAGGAAGGTCAGAGCGGACCATTCTGTGTCTGTTCTGGAGTTCCCTTGTCTCTGACACCATGTTCTCTACAGTAATGCTTTGCTGAGGGCTTTTCTGCTTCCAGACCCACACACCTGCCTGTCATTCTTGTGGTGCCCCTGTTTCCTGTGCCCTGTTTGTGCCTATTTCCTTAGGGTTTTGCCGCACATCGCCTCCTTGAGGGAGTTCTTCCCTAAACAGCTTGCCCATCTCTACTTTCTCCTTCGTGCCTCGGGGGTCTTCTCAGTGTGGACTCCTTGTGTGCATTCGCCTCCTCCTTCTTGATGAAGTTTGGATCTTGACTACCCCTCAAAGTCCCATGTTTTGAAGAACTAATTGCCAATCCGTGCCACTCTGGGGAGGCAGTGGAACCTTTAAGAGTTGGAGCTCTTCTGTCATTTGGGACTGTGCCACTGAGGGAGATATCGGGACGCTGGCTCTCCGTCATGTCGCTTTTGCTACTTGACTACCACAAGGTAAGGGATCGCCACCCTGCGCTAGCTTGATACCATAGGCTCAAAGCAACCAGGAAACCCCTGAGCCAAAGGAGACCCTTCTCCCTTCCAAGTTAATTTCCTCAGGTGTTTTGTCACAGCCACAGACTTTAGCAAAGGCTGACACACTTTCCTTGGAATGCCAGCAACTAGAGAGCAGAGGCGGAGCTCACTGCAGGGTCCCCAGCCTGCAGAGGTACACAGCACACACTAGGCACTCAGTATATTCTTTTTTTTTTTTTTTTTTTTTTTTAAGCTAAGTAAGAGCTAGCTCACTTAATGAGCTGGTTTTAATGGGACTAGAAACCAGTGCTGGCACGGATGAGGAGAATGGATCTCCTTCCCGTGCCGCCGTCAGAGTTCCTTTCCAAGGTAGGTTGGCTACACTGGACATGAGACCATGCTCAGTGCGTGCACTGCCCCGAATGGGTCCCAGATGTGGTGCAAATGTGTCAGAGAAGAGCTTTAGAGTCGCCCACAGAAATCACTCATCGCTGATAAGTACTGATAACAGCTCAAAGAGGGGAGCAGGGGCTCAGCTGGATTAGTTTAAAGATGTTTAATGTAATCCTTTTTATCTCATTGAAAAGAGCTTTTAGGTGGCCAGTGGAGAAGCTTCCAGCTGGAGTGCTCAGGTGTGCTGTGAGTCCTCTCCACAGAGATAAATGCATCTGTGACGGCGGAGTCTCAGCTCCCCATCATCTCTGGTCAAGACACCATGCTGGGCTTCTGGAGAGGAAGCAATGGTCCCCTAGCCTCACCTGCAAGGGCACCTGGTCTAGGTAGCTTCTTGGCTCCGAGCTCATTCTGATTCTGAGCCGTGTTCACTGGATTGGTGGGAACCCAAGTAGAACCATGGAGGCTGTGGGGGCATGACTGGAAGTCACCATCACTGTGAGGGGGAGGGCCAGAGACACCAGACATCTACTTTGGGCTGTGTTAAGTACCGATATGGAGTAAGCAGAAAAGCATGAAATAAACACAGTGAATGTTTACTGAGTGTTCAGTGAGGCATGGGGTAACCCCGGGAGGCATGGAGCAGGGTCTATGTCATGGCCACGCCAGCACTACGAAGAAATGTTTCCTTCAGTTCCCACTGTGTGTCTTACACGGCTCCTAAAAAACTACCTGGATTCACCAATGTCTACCGGGGGCTGCATTCAATTCACTGGCCGTGTGTTCGGGGGTCCTGCACATGCAGTATGAGAACTGGGTAAGACAGCTTAGAGTCACATTCACTACCAGGCTAAAGACCCTTCAAGAAGCCCCATGGCTGTAGGCACGAGGCCCCACCTGGCCCTGATGAAGTGTGCCATGCTGTCAGAGCTTTGCCTTTCTTAGTTCCTTCAATATGTCATGCACTTTCTGTTCCCTTTGGATTGTTCCCTCAGCTCTTGATGACATTCGTCATTGCTCTCTTATTTTGCAGGAGACTTTTCAGGCTGCCTCCGAGTGCGCCCCTCCCTTCTCAGACTACCTACCTCTTAGACTGTTCTTAACCTAACTGTGACTGAGCCGTCAACGGTGACAGTAGGGGGCTACTCCGTGCTCCCCGATGGAGACATTGCCCTTGTCCGCTCATGAGTCCCCTGGTAGCTCCTCAGCAACTCAACCTAATCTGCATGGAGCCAAGGCCAGGTTGGGTGGGACAGGCTGAGGGTAGGGAAACAATATCAGAGGGGTCTGGAGTCATCTGAAAAAGACTTCTGGGAGAGGTGGGACTTAGGCGGGGTCCTACGAGAAGGGAAGCTTAGGGAGGGATGATAAGCACTTAGTCAGAGACACCATTTAAACACAGGCGGTGGGGAACAGCTGTGTGACTGAGAGAATCTGTTTTCCCTCTCTGGACCTTACTCCCCCTGCGGTGAAATGAGAGGCTGGAAGGTGAAGAACTGCAAATAACACGTAGTGCGACGACACTGTTCTCCTTTTCAGGTCATGGCAGGTATCTCTTGAGCCTGAACATAGCTCCGGCATCGTGTCGGCTCAAGTCTAGGCAGCCAGTACCAGCTGACGGGGGACGGTGACTAAGAGAGCCTGGGTGGAAGGCTTGCTTGGCTTAGCTGATGGTCTTGGATGAAGTCAGGCCCCAACCCCGATTCGCTGAGGAGGGCTAAGTGGGATGTGTGGCCGCTGTGGCCAGGAGTGGCCAGTCGATGGACAGTGAGCACAAGAGAAAGAATCTGAGGAAAGAAAACAGAATGGGGAGGACCATGGCAAGCTGGGGAAAACAAGAGTGCTTGCACGGCTGAAGGAGCCCCAGAGTCCACGTCCTCAACTCCTTTCTCTTCCTTGTTGGATGGAGTCAAGCAAAACCAGTTTTCAGGCTGAAACCTTCTCCCACACAGCCAGATTGGATCTCCGAGTCCTGCCAGGGTCACAGGGGAATCCAGATCTACAGGGGAATGTTGTTGCCCAAGGCCACTGCACGTCACTGTTGATTCGTTACATGCTGCTTCTCGCTGGAGCTCAGGAAGCTGGGAACAGGATGTGTGTGTACCAGTGAAAGACAAGGGAAGAAGGAGGCTTAGGCTTACAAAAGATGCCAATTTCATCATGGGTGATTTCGGTAGGGAGAGTTGTGGTGAGTGTGTACTGTTAGTAATCACCTATGTGTCTGCCTGCTTTTAGGTTCTCATTGGTTTCAGTTCTTTGGATTTTCAGAAACATGCCACTTTCCACTGGGGGAATTTGTGTCACGATTAAACACACACACACACACACACACACACACACACACACACCTCCTTCTTTCTCAGTATTAATCACCTTCTCCCATAATTAGTAGTTAAAATGTCAAAGGAGAAGGAATTAATTAAGAGAACTATCCACTGAAGCAAGGCATGTACTGCCAGGCTCTGGGCTGATTATAAAAAGTTTCCTTAAATATTTTGAGCACTTTTGGGAGTCAGAAGCCTCCCTTCTAATTGAAAGATCCTTAACTACACCCCAAATCTGGCTGGTGGCCAGGGGTGTAAGTTTGGGTAAGGTATGTGTGGTTTGGGGTGTGTGTGTGTGTGTGTAAATCCTTTCTCTATCCTTAGGAGACTCTCTCCAACCTGGGATAGGTGGCCACAGAGGTTCAAAACCAGTTCCAGACCCCTTCTGTTTTTCTTTTTTTTTTTGGTTTTTCGAGACAGGGTTTCTCTGTGTAGCTTTGCGCCTTTCCTGAACTCACTGTAGCCAGGCTGCTCGAACTCACAGAATCCGGCTCTGCTCCGAGTGCTGTGATTAAAGGTGTGCGCCACCACCGCCCGGCGCCAGACCTTCTGAAGGCAGGAAGAGCTTCAACTTTTACTGCGCGCCTCCTGCTAGGAGATACTATGTAGCATTTCACAAGAATCCGGTAAGACAGGTGTACTAACACCTCCATTCTACAGATGAGGACATCGAGGCTCAGCATGGTTGGGAGTTCCCCGTGTCACAAGGAGAATAATTGAGAAAGAAAACATTGACTCTTAGGTGTGATTCTAAGCTTTGATCTTTCATGGAATTCCGAAAAACAATTCTCAGCTCTCCTCTGGATCTCTTCCCACCCCAGTTTTGACAGCTAAGCCAAGAGCCAAGACCCGCGCAACGGGGGTGGAGCTGGGAGCACAGCGCCCCGCCCAGGTCTGGTTTCAGCCAATGGTGACGTGGCAGCCTCAGCCTTTTGTCCAATCAGCCATCGCTCCTCGCCCCCCCCATCCTTTCTCTTCTGCCCCTTCTGCCCCGCCCCTTTGCTTTCCCTTTGGCTCCACCGAGCTTGACCGAGCGGAAAGTCCCTTCAGCCGACGCCACGCCCGCAGCCATTGGAGGGAGGTCTGTTGCAGGACGACCCAATCAGAGCGCGCGCAGGGACGAATCTCTGGATACGATTGGCTGGCGCGGCGTCTGCCCTCTCCGCCCCCGCTCCTCCCTCCCCGCGGGCGGTTCGGAGGCGGGGCAGGTGGGGGCGGGCCCAGGTAGCAGGTTCGGCTGCGCGGGGGCCCGCGAGCCTGAGGTAAATACTGGGGTGGTGGGTGGGGGGCGCCCAGCCGGCCCGGGACGCCGGCTCTGAAGCCGGGGCCGGGTCGATGAGCGGCGGCCGGAGGAGGGGTGAGTGAGCGCGGCCGAGCGGCTGAGGCCAGGTTCCCGGCGTCCCTGCTCTGCCTCGGGCTCCCTGCGCCGCTGAGGCGACCGTCGGGCCTCAGCGCCCTCCCGTTAGCTGCCCCGGGCCGCCGAGCCTCTGTCGTCCGCCGGGGCTGCCCACCTCTAGCCTCCGGGAGGGCTCCCGAGTCGCGGGACTCCCGGACCGGAGGGCTTGGGTGGGAGCCGCGCAGGTCTCAAGTCTCCCTCTTTGGCCCGCCGTCGTTGACAGACGGGGAAACTGAGGCCGGGACCCTAGCTAGCTCGCAACAGCTGCAGGAGGCACGGAGAGCCCCGGGTGATGGTACTCTATGCCCGTGTTGCTTGGGGGGCTCTTGGTGGCTCCGCTCCCGGAAGAGCAAGCAGTCTGGCCTCGCTAATGGCGTGTTCTGCTTTTTTCTTTCAGTTTCCCTGGTGTAGCGGGGAGGATGGGTTTTGCACTGTTATGTAGATGTAGTTGGAAGGTGTGCCCTGTTGAGACAGGTACCTCTCCTTCCTTTATTATGGTCGGCGGTGGAGGAGAATCGCCGAGTCGTGGATGAAGATCCCGGTCTCGAGCTGAGTTCGGCTGGGTCAGCTGCCGGGTTATTCATGTCCTTGGCATCCTTTTCTATTCCACCCCTTGGCATTTGCATGTTTTAAGAGTTTGTCATCTTCTAGCTGTCAAGCCTTGCACTCTCCCAACCCCCACTGTTCTCTCTCTGATTTTCCCTGGAGAGTTGTCTCCTTAGAGGAGCATTCATTCATACCCCCCCCCCTTTGTAAGTTGGGGCTAATTAGGGAATCTTAATAAGATTGTTCATTTTTGTAGTCATTGGCTCTAGAGAAGAATGCAGGCCTCAAGAGGGCGTGCATTCAAGTGTCAGTCTCCTGCACACCCCCTCATCCCGCAAGTAGGTTGAGTGGCCCCAAGAATTTAGCCTGCTGCTCCCCACTGGGTAGTGGGTGGATTTGCACTTGAACAGTATTAAGAGAAAATGACTTGCTGGAAATTCCTAGTGAAGTTCATGTCATTTGAATGTTGACAATACCCAGAACATTCTCTAATGTTCTGCTGCAAAATTTTAAGATATTCTTTCAAAGAAATCCTTGTTTGGAATGGTAACTTTTGAGATGAGCTGACAAGGCCAGGAACTTGTTATATAAAATAACATCAAACAGCAGATAACCTAAACTGTGGTTAAGTGATTTAAGGAAGTCTTTAAATGGGACAGTAATTATCCTGCTCATCAAACTATACTAGTATTTTGTTCCTGGTTTGTATACTATGATCTTAAATTTCTTTGTTATTTCTTTTTAAACACGTCATAGGTGGTATGAGGCTAGGAAGTCAGTTTCAGATGAAGCTGAAAGCAGCTTGGTTTCATAATTGTGACATTTTCCCTTGTTTCTACTTACATGTGTAACAGCATAGTCTAAAACTGATTGTGATTTCATTTATCCAGAGAATGAATGATGTTTTAGGCCAAAGTCATGTTTCCTGTTTCTTGATTGTACTTTTAACATGGTAGAAACTTTTAGTCACTTAAAAAGGATAAGCATTTTGGCTTTCGCTGTTCCCATCTAAGCTAATCAAGTTTTCCAGCCTAGGCCCTGAGTGTGTGTGGGTGGGTGTGGGTGTGGGTGGGGGGGCAGGACATGGTTTTAGAGCACAGTGGCTAGGTTTAACTCAAGGGACAGTATTGTTCCTGTCCTCCTGATAGGACTGTAGATGCAAGAACCAGACTTTTTCTTTGTTAGACCTTGTAAGACCCACTTGTTGTAGGGACTGTCTTCTTGTGTCACACGTTTATTCTGGACTTGAAATCTCTGTATTTCTGTTTACTGTTGAGACATTTAACAACTTGTTCTTTTAGTGAGAGTTGAGAGTTGTTTTTTCTTAAAATAATAGTCATTCTAGCTGTCTTGAAGCATTTGCAAAAAGATGTGTCTCTTGAGTATCCATGCCAGCCTGCCTACCTCTTTACCATTTATGATTTGGGCAGGATTTAGTAATGCAATTTCTATGCTGATTTAGAAAGCTTCTTTTAAGTGGTGTTTTAGAAAAATGAGGCTACCTCAGAAAATGCCAGAAGTTCTTGAATCGCATCTGTTTTTGTGAGTTTATTAGGGATGGTACAACCTGATCACTTGAGCTGATATCAAGATGTCTTAGAGTCTAGAAAAGTTAACAGTTAGCATTTTTGTGTAGCTAATGACCATTTGTACTGTGTTTTTTAGAACTTGGTAATTCTGATTGTTAATATTTGTTGTAGGACTTATATCTGGATCATCTTTTCATTTCATTTATTGGAAATTGGTCAACATTTATATTTTTCAACCCCCATTTAGTTTAATGATTTTTATCTTAATATAACAAAATGCTCCTTTACTCAGCATTCAGGTCATCAACAGCTCATATATACAGATATGATTTCAAAGCTCTGTGATTCTTTCCTGTTCCCTTGTCTCCAGTGCCCTCAAAAAAGAAAGAAAAGCTTCTGTTCATCCTTGTTTTAGGCTGAACACACTGCTGTGTCCTAGCTCTTTGATACTCTTCTTTCAGTACTTCATTAATTTTCAAAATACACACGATCGCTGTTACCCAGTCTGACCTGAGACAGTGTTTAGATGAATTGTTCGTGATATACTCACTTTCACAATGATTCCATTTGCCAAGTAACAAGAGAGTACAATTGAAAAATTCTCCCTCACTCTAACCCCATCCTCTTCACGGTGAACTTGGTGGGACTTCTTTTCCTTGTGCTGTATTACAGCAGTCATGACCTGTATTTAAAGCAGAAGCTGAGTGGGTGGGAAGGAGTCATCACACCTTACTTAAAGTCTGTAGATTTTAGCGTCTAACCCGACTGTTTCAGAATGCTAAACCCTGATCTGGAAAGAACTCACAATGGGATTTTGATGTTCCTCTTTGTAGAGTCTTGAGGCTGTTTTTATTGCTTGGGGTTCTAAGACTTTATTTAACTACTGTGAGGATCCCAGTGGAATGGGAATGTTGGCATTACATCCATCACTACAGTGGGAAGAAAGATATGTTAGTGCATTTCTTTTGTAATGCTGATATCTTGAGATGATAAATGATTATTTGGTTTATCATCAAGTATATATGTAGAAAGAGCCATAAGTTCTTTTTCAACTTTATTATTTATAATAAAGGAAATTAATTGTAATGTGTTTCAAACATATTCTTTTTTTACATTAAAATTTTTTTATTCATTTTACATACCAACCACAGATCCCCCTCTCATTCCTCCTCCTGCTCCCTCAAAAGTATTCTTTTTTTCTTTTTGTTTTGTTTTTTTTTTTTTTTTGAACAGGGTTTCTCTGTGTAGCTTTGCGCCTTTCCTGACTCACTGTAGCCCAGCTGCCTCGAACTCACAGAGATCCACCTGCCTCTGCCTCCCAAGTGCTGGGATTAAAGGCGTGCGCCACCACGCCCGGCTTCAAAAGTATTCTTAATATATCCCTTCTAAAAGAGGGAAGGTCACACATGTTTCTTATATTTGGATAATACCTTAAAAAAGTATTTTGTAGTGTTTGTTTTGACTATTCTAGTTGTCTGTTGTGACCTGTCTTATTACTGAGTATAAACTCAGGTTCACTTGTGCAACAAGTTGGCTGACATTCATCACTCTTTGTTAGGTTCATTTTAAAAATGGTGCTTTAAAACTTCTGTTTATTTCCATGAACCTTTTTACAAACCAAGGAGCTATATTTTTTTTTTTAAAACTGTGGACTGCTTCCTTTAATGAGTTGCAAAAGGCAATTTTGTAATCAAATTCATTTATAAGATAATGTCCTAAAACACATGCAGTGATTTGTTTTGCTTTGATAATATTTCATTAACACTAATGTTTTTTATTTCAAATTGTGGCATTAGTTAGAGAACCAACAGAATAGGCAGTTTCTAGTTTACTACTTAAAGACACCTGGTTTTAGAAAATTTTAGAAATAAAAAGAATTTATTTTAAAAATAAAATAGCTATGAAATGTTTTTGGCCAAAATTGTGCATTTTAAAGAGAACCCCCCCCCAAGCAATAACTCACTACTTTTTGACTGCCTCAACTTCTGGGAACAGTCTCAAGAATATCTTTGTAATAAGGTTTTATGCACCTTACTCTTCAGACTTCTAGATTTTGTCTGTTCCTCTTTGTTTTTTGCTTCTTTTCAGATACAGAAACATACCTAATCACCTCACTTCATCTTTTTTTTTTTTTTTTTTTCTCGAGACAGGGCTTCTCTGTGTAACAGCCCTGGCTGTCTTGGAACTCACTCTGTAGACCAGGCTGGTCTCGAACTCTGTACAGAGATCCGCCTGCCTCTGCCTCCTGAGTGCTGGGACTAAAGGCTTGCACCACCACCGCCCGGCTAATCACCTCACTTCTTAGAACTGATTAGAAACAGTAAAGTGGAAAGCAGGAGGCTGCAGAAAGAGTCAAAGATGGACTGCAGGAAATCACAGAAAATGGCTGATTGCAAGAGGGGCATACAAGTATAGACTATGATTTATAAAAAACAGGAAAGAGAGCCAGAGCACAGAATGGAAAGCTCTCTAGTGAAGTAATAAATAGCCTTATATATTGAGGCTCACTAATAATAATTTATATTTCTAATGATAACTTAGTCATTGAGAAAAAGTGATTTCCTTTCTTGAAAAATGCTGACATACTAATAGTATTTTAGTAAAATAAAAAACCAAACACTTTATCTTGGTGCCTCAGAGGCACAGAGCCACATTAAGGGGTTGTGTAGTTTCTTGCATGCCCTTTTGAGGGATTTTGTTTATGTGGGGCTAAGATTGAGCTGTCTACAGGTGTGTTACGTAAGTGGCAGCTAGAAATTACTCCATTTCTGTTGAAGTAGACAGTGCCCTCAAGTGGAATTAAAAACACATTACAAAAAGATGCAGAAAGAGGAGCCGCTCATGCTGCCCTTGCCTCTGTCCTCACCAAATGTTGCACAGATGCTTTAAGTGATGGTGATTTGGAGGAGTGCCGACCTTAGCCTGTCTTGGGTGACCTGTGTATCGATTTGGGCTTGCAGAGGGATAGACTTGTGAAAATGTTACTATGATGGGATCCTTTGTCACCTAAAAGTGTTTTCTAAGAGAAATAAATGCTCTTCTGTCTGTGAAATTGCCAGGTTGTTTAATCATTGAGCCAAATAATGCAGTTTGATGCTTTAGTTTTAAGTGTATTTGATTTGAATTATTAGAATAAAATGCACGCATATGATAGCTTTATTAGTTGCTGCTTTTAACCACAGGGCTATCTTCGTTTCAAAGGATGAAACAAACAGGTACTGCATTTGGGAACCAAGTAGCCACATTCATTTTTTTTTTTTTTTTTTAAGATTTATTTATTTAGCCGGGTGGTGGTGGTGGTGGTGGTGGTGGTGGTGGTGGTGGTGGTGGTGGTGGTGCAGGTGGTGCACACCTTTAATCCCAGCACTCGGGAGGCAGAGGCAGATGGATATCTTTGAGTTCGAGGTTAGTCTGGTCTACAAAGCGAGTTCCAGGAAAGGCACAAAACTACACAGAGAAACCCTGTCTCGAAAAACAAAACAAAAACAAAAAAAGATTTACTATGTATACGGTGTTCTGCCTGCATGCCAGAAGAGGGCGCCAGATCTTATTACAGATGGTTGTGAGCCACCATGTCGTTGCTGGGAATTGAACTCAGGACCTCTGTAAGAACAGCTAGTGCTCTTAACTGCTGAACCATCTTTCCAGCCCCCAAGTAGCCACATTCTTATGACAGAGATAAATAGAAACCATTCTTTTCAGAAAGGTAATTAAATAGTGAAGCCCTTCATTTTAAGGAATGAAATTGTGTGTGTGTGTGTGTGTGTGTGTGTGTGTGTGTGTGTGTGTGTGTTAATTTGTTCTTTGACAGTTAGTACCTATACCATGGATTTCTCAACTGGTTTGTAGCACCTGGCATGGATTCCCTCCAGCAGAGCAGGCCTCAAATCCAACAGAGCATAGTTGGTTGACACCATCACAGTCAGGCCACCAGTGAGCATAGCATGTCTTGCCTGCTGGGTTAGTGGTGTACTTCCCAGGGTTCACAGCTGGGTAAGACCACTGATGTCCAACTCTGCCTATCAGCACTGTGAAATCCAGTCAGCAGGAGGATGTGTCCATCCCAGCTCTCACTTGGTTTCTTGGTTTCTCTATATCTTATAGCTAAGGAATGTAGTGCCTTAAGTAATAGAATCTCATCATTTAGTTCTGGTGGGCAACCAAGGGGGCTGGCAAGAGTCTGTAGGATATCTCCCTTCTAAATCTAATTTTCTTTTAACTTATATTTTTTAAATTGGTGTACGAAATAGTAGGTTTTGACTGGTAAGATTTCCTAGCAGGTATGGGTGCTTGCTGCCAAGCCTGATGACCTGAGTTTGATTCCTGGAGCCTACATGATGGACAGAGAGAACCAATTCCTACATGTTGTCCTTGTAATTTTACATGTGAACTGTGGTAAATGTGTGTAGCAAGAGTGAACAACTTTGCCTTGCTCCTGATTGTTGTGGGATTACTTCGAGCTTTGCTACATTTAGCATGGTGTTGACCATGGACTTGTCATATACAGCATTTGAAATTACATTGTTTTAAGCCATCAGTTAAAGTAGGCTTTAAGATGAGGCTACAGAATTGTAACATTATTATTATTATTATTATTATTATTATTATTATTGTTGTTGTTGTTGTTTTTTGAGACAGGGTTTCTCTGTGTAGCTTTATGCCTTTCCTGGATCTCGCTCTGTAGACCAAGCTGGCCTCGAACTCACAAAGATCCACCTGCCTCTGCCTCCCGAGTGCTGGGATTAAAGGTGTGCCCCACCATTGCCCGGCCTGTAGAATTATTTTTGTAACAGTTTTAAATGAAAAATTTAAGCTGGAAAATAATCACTTGTATATTCTTTCCTTTTCTACATAGCTAAAATTGTGGTATAAAAACCACAATTTATAGATATAAATATCAAAATCAGATTGGATTAAAAAATCTTAGAGCAATGTAATAGAGTCATATGTCTTTATTACACAATCCAAATTTTGATGCTATAAACCATTTTCTAATATTCTTTATATACTCAAGATTATATTTAACACTTGTGATTATAAGAAATTAAATGGTAGTTATAATTAATATAGTTAACATCTCCCTGCCTAAGTGCAAAAGGTACAAGATTATGAAAATGAAATTGAGGGGCTAAAGAGATTGGTCAATGGTTAAGAGTATGTACTGCTCTTCCAGAGGACCTAAATTCAGTTCTCTGCACCCATGGTGGGTAGTTCACAATTGCCTATAACTCCAGCTCCAGAGGATCCAACTGTCCCTCTTTTGGCCTTCTGTTATATACATATGTGCCATACAATCACACAGATAATATATATAATGTATAAAAAATAAAATTGAGATAATGTTCCATTACCAAAATAGAGCATATAGATAAATGAATTGTGGATGAAGTTTCAGAATGTAATATTGTCATATCTTTATTGATAAAAGATGTTCAATATTATAATGTGTTACTTTCTATTTAAGGTGCATGTTTAGAAATAGCCTTTATAATTTATAAGATTATGTGTGTCTTCTCAAATACTGTGTCTTATTCATTCAAGTTAGACAGAAATGTTACTTTGTAAAGTTTAAACAACAACAAAAAGACCCCCGCAGAGTCTGTATATTAAGGTAACCTTAAAGTTTTTGTTAGATTCTAATTTTATAATTTTGGAACAGTCGTTTGTTACTGTCTATAGATGCTTTGTTACTGGATTTTTTTAAAAATGCAGTTACAGTATACACAAGTCATACATGTCTTTTAGCTCTTTGAGATGTTTATATATGTATATAGTCAAATGAGATTTTAAAAAATCTTTAGCTTTAATTTGAGGTTGGATTGAATGGAGTCTGAAGTTTGTTTTGCTTGTTGCCAGGCACTTTGAATTGCTGTCTTTTTACAGCATGGACACCAGGCTGCTAACAACTTGCTTTGGGACTTCCAGTGAGTTCATTTTTTGGGATTACTTTATGACAGCTTTGCTACTGGTTCCTTTTTGTGAGTTGATGTTCTGAAGTTACTGTCACAATGAGTTCAGGCCTATGGAGCCAAGAGAAAGTTACTTCACCTTACTGGGAAGAACGGATTTTTTATCTGCTTCTTCAAGAATGCAGTGTAACAGACAAACAGACACAGAAGCTCCTGAAAGTACCCAAAGGAAGTATAGGACAGTACATCCAAGACCGTTCTGTGGGGCATTCAAGAGTTCCTTCCGCAAAAGGCAAGAAAAATCAGATTGGATTAAAAATCTTAGAGCAACCGCATGCAGTTCTATTTGTTGATGAAAAGGATGTTGTAGAAATAAATGAGAAATTCACCGAGTTACTGTTGGCAATTACCAACTGTGAAGAGAGGCTCAGCCTATTTAGAAACAGAATCCGACTAAGTAAAGGCCTCCAGGTAGACGTGGGCAGCCCTGTGAAAGTACAGCTGCGTTCTGGGGAAGAGAAATTTCCAGGAGTTGTACGCTTCAGAGGACCTTTATTAGCAGAGAGGACAGTGTCGGGGATTTTCTTTGGAGTAGAATTGCTGGTAAGTTTGATGAGAGAGAGAGAGAGAGAGAGAGAGAGAGAGAGAGAGAGAGAGAGAGAGAGAGAGAGAGAGAGAGAGAGAGAGAGAATATGAATCTGTGTGTACAAGCACATATTTCACCCTTTATATGCAATGTATTTTTTATATTCATGATCCTTAGAATTTATGGTTTTTGTTTCTTTGTTTTTGGTGCAGTTCTCAGGATGGACCCCAGGGCCCTCTGCCACTGAGCTATATATCAGCCCCAAAATTTACTTAATGATAAATTGAGAGGATATAAAGACAATTCTTGAAAATTTTTCTCTTACAGTAGAAACGTACACAATCATTCTGGACTTTCATATCTTAGGAGTTTTAAGTTACCTACATTGAAAGTTAACACTGCCAATTGTAATTAACCTCTCCAAAAATTGTGGGCTGTTTTATAACATCATCTCCAGGAGTCCCAGTTCTTAATTATGCTATTAAGTATAACAGTTCAGATAGATGCAAGAGTTTTGAAGTGTGTTGCAGCAATTTCAGTTTGCTTATACTTACCTCTGTTATATATCAACTGCCTTGGTTATTTCTCTTGGAAACATATCTAAGAATTCTGTAATTCCAAACTGAACATTGCTTCTCAGCAATGCAACAGTCTTGACATTCTTGTGAGTAGAATGTCGTGCTTTATTTGCTTCTTGATTTCATTTTCCAAGCAATGAGATAATTAGGTTTTGACAGCCAGTTATGGTATATACTAGCAGGGTTGCCAGGCTACTTAGCTAGCCTATACCAAGTTCTCCTAGTCTCTTCCTCATCTGTGAAGTGCTTAGAGCACACGTGACTTGTAGTAGTTCTGCAGTGCAAGACATACGGTTTGTTCTCAGTGAATGGAGTTAATGCTGCTGTTTGCTCGTCTGCTATTAGATTGTCTGTTCATGACAAAAGTCATGGTAGAATTATGTTGTAAATTTCAGCCCAACTCTTTCTCAAAAGAATTATGATTTGGTATTATGAGTTAGTTTCACCGTCAGATACAGCTTCTTTATTCTTTACATGCCCTAAACCCAACAGCAGCTGCTACTCATGATATTTCTTATTATGTATACAATTTAGAGTTTTTCCAAAGAAATTATCCTGAAATCCCTTTAATGGATAATCTTTTTATATCTCTTAAAAAAAAATCTTTCAAATCTAGGAAGAAGGTCGTGGCCAAGGTTTCACTGATGGGGTCTATCAAGGGAAGCAGCTTTTTCAGTGTGATGAAGACTGTGGAGTGTTTGTTGCATTGGACAAGCTGGAACTCATAGAAGATGATGACAATGGACTGGAAAGTGATTTTGCAGGCCCAGGGGATACAATGCAGGTTGAACCTCCCCCTTTGGAAATAAACTCCAGAGTTTCTTTGAAGGTTGGAGAAAGTATAGAATCTGGAACAGTAATATTCTGTGATGTTTTGCCAGGAAAAGAGAGTCTAGGATATTTTGTTGGTGTGGACATGGTAAGGAAATTTTGGATTGTATTATTGTGAATATAAGTATTAGTTTAACAATTTAGGCATAAAATTAATATTTTGAATACTTAAAATAGACTAATGTACAGTACTTTAAAGAAGATGATCCAGTTTATCTTTGGTACAAGAACATTATAATAGAACATGTGAGCAGAAGCAGAATGCATTTGCTACATTTTTTTCATGTTTTAATAAACTGAGATAATGCTCTTAGTCTTTAAATTCTCCTTATTATAACTGACTAGTATAATAAATAAAAAGCAAAAACCATACCAAAACAATAAAATAAACTGATACTTCCATGACCAAGCCCAAATACATTGTATGATACTGTATTTTTGATAAAGTTTAATTGATTTTCTGATTATAATGAATATAAAAAGTCATTAATAGAAAATACCAGGAAAAGAACCACACTGCTTTTTGAGTTGACAAAGTATTTTCACAGGATTTGCACTTTTAAAAACTGTTTTCTTATTGTGGCAAAATATATATAAGAAAATTTCTTCCTTAACTGTGGCTAGAATAACAGTTCAGTGACATTTGGTATATTCTCATTATGCTGTCTCCACTGTCCGTGTGCAGAACTTTTTCATCATCCCATATTGAGCTCTGTTCCTATTAAATCAAATCTGCCTAATTTGCCCATGCCTGTTAACTATAATCTAGGTTTTTGCCTGCTGTAGGTACCTCAGAAGTGAGGTCCTATGGTATTTTTTGTTTGTATCACTCATTTTTATTACTGAATAATCATACTTGTTAATAATGGATGCCTTCCAATGCACATATTGAATTAGCTTGTGGTATTAAGAGAATGAGAAGAGCAGTGGTGCACACCTTTAGCCTCAGCACTCGGGAGGCAGAGCCAGGTGGATCTCTGTGAGTTCATGGCCAGCCTTGTCTACAGAGTGAGATCTAGGACAGGCATCAAAACAACACAGAGAAACCCTGTCTCAAAAAACAAAACAAAACGAAACGAGAGAGAGAGAGAGAGAGAGAGAGAGAGAGAGAGAGAGAGAGAGAGAGAGAATGAATGAGAATGAATGAGAAGAAAGAAGTTGAGAACATTTTTATCATGGACTGAAAGTATGAGCAAAAGTTCATTATGAATAAAGGAGAGTCCTTCATAATTGTTAATACCAGGGTGTATTAGTAGAGGATATGAGCAACAGACTCACACAGGGTATTTTTAGTAATCATTTTTATCTATCAGAAATACTCTAAAGAGATGGTAGGGCATAAATGTTCTAGTGTGTTTCTGTTATTTTGGGCTTAGAAATTGTGTAAGATGCTGATTAGTTCGGTACAAAATTTGCCAGACTCTCGCTATGTGAAATTAGAGCCAAAGTAAGACCTACGGGCCCCTCAGAATTGCTAATAATTAAGAACCAGTATTCTTTAAATGTGAGTTTAGTGTTTCAGAGAAGTTGTGGGCTGGATAGAGAGAAGCTTGGAGAAAGAAGACCATTAATCTTTGGACTTAGTCTCCCCTTGTTATAGTTTTTGGCAGCTTTAAATGTGACAGAGCTGTTGGGTCTCTCTTTTTTGATGGTGGCCTAGGGGATCATCTTGTTTAGCCCAAGCAGGCTGTCTTGAGACTTGCCTGTCACCTCCACCCACGTTCTGTCCATCTGCCATTTAATTTATGCAAGCATCAGTTCCAACACTCCCATTAGGCTTCTTGAGAAGAAAGTTCATCAATTGCAACTTTATTCATGCTTTCTGTTTCCAGGACAGTAGCATTCCACACGCTGGTGCTCAGAGCAGTTGTTTCATTCATCTGTTGTACTCATGAAAATCCATGTGTGTGATACAGTAGAGTGTAACTTAGAAACTTCCATTGTTTGAGCAAAGTCTTGTGTACCACAGATGACGAATTCTGAAATAACTCCTATTCTGTTTACAGAAAGGCATATAGTAATACAGATGAGCAAAATGCCCAGGGGATGTAAATGTGTGATTAACTTTTAAGGGTAGGTTTCTGGGGTTAAACAGTGCATTCCTAGTAAATTTTCTAATGCAAACAATGTCTCTTTAAACCTCAGCTGCTGTTATTATTGCAAACTAAAGTATGAAAAGCACTTTTGACTCATTATTTTATGTGTTTGCTGTAAGTTGATTGCTATTATTATTTTTATTGTACAACATTGTTACTTTAGTAGATATTTCTAATGGAGTCTTTCTTCTTTTGGACAAAATAGTTAAAATTTCTCAATGAAAAATATTTTAGAGGATACTTTGGTAAGAAATGTAGGTGTTCATATTTACGTGTTATTGACAAGGGTTTAAAGGTTTACTTTTTCAATGGCATATCTAGGATAACCCTATTGGCAACTGGGACGGAAGGTTTGATGGAGTACAGCTTTGTAGTTTTGCAAGTGTTGAAAGTACAATTCTTCTGCACATCAATGACATCATCCCAGGTAGGTCTTTTTTTATGTGTTCAGAAGACTGTTTCTAACATGTATTTTGTTATGAGAATGCAAATATATACTTAAGATAGATCTTTTGAAGTTGGCTTTTATATTGTAGAATTGTCATTATATAGAATATCCTTTCTTTCCCGCAATAAAGCAACAAAGGTTCTTTCTAAAAGTATGTAAATGTAGTGAAGTTTATATATTCTCTCTTACATTGTCTTCTCCTCGACATTCTAATAGAAAAAGAAATCCTGTCTTGTAATTGGAAGGTTCAGAAATACAAAAGCTGCTACCTGTTGGAGTAGGAGTTGAAACTAGGAGCCTTTAAAGAGAAATTGGTTATCTCATCTAAATTCCACAGTGGATTCAATTTCAGGATTCTTGTTGAATGATGGCTGAGATTCTTTTCTTCTTCTTTTTTTTTTTTTTTTTTTTTTGTTTTTTCGAGACAGGGTTTCTCTGTGTAGCTTTGTGCCTTTTCCTGGTACTCACTTGGTAGCCCAGGCTGGCCTCGAACTCACAGAGATCCGCCTGCCTCTGCCTCCGAAGTGCTGGGATTAAAGGCATGCGCCACCACCGCCCGGCGAGATTCTTTTCTTTTAATTAATTTTTTTTTCATTTATTTTACATCCTGACCACAGTTTCCTCTTCCTTCTCCCCTCCTTTTCCCCCACCACTTCCCCTCTCTACTCCCCCTCCCATCCACTCCTCCTCTGTTTCTGTTCAGTAAAGGGCAGGCCTCCCTTAGGTGTCAACAAAGCATAGCATATCAAGTTGAGGTAGGACTAAGCTCCTCCCTTTGTATTGAGGCTGAGTGAGGCAACCCAGTATGAGGAACAGGTTCCCAAAAGCCAGCTCAAGTGTTAGGGACAGGCCCTTATTCCATTGCTAGGAGTCACAGAAATAGACCAAGCTACACAACTGTCACGTATATGTAAAGGGCTGTCAGTCCAGAGCCTGTGAGCTCCTGTGAGCCCGTTAGTTGTTTCTGTGGGTTCCTTGTGATGACCTTGACCCCCCCTGGCTTGTACAGTCCTTCCTCTCTTTCTTCAACAGGATTCCTAGAGCTTGGCCCAGTGCTTGGTTGTGGATCTGCATCTGTTTTTATCAGTTACTGGATGAAGGCTCTCTGATGACAATTAGGGTATCACCAATCTGATTACAGGAGATGGCCAGTTCAGGCACCCTCTCCACTATTGTTAGGAGTCTTAGCTGAGGTCATCGTTGTGGATTCTTGGAGTTTCCCTGGCATCAGGTTTCTCCCTGATCCTGAAATGCACCCCCACCATCAAGACATCTCTTTTATTACTCTCCCCCCTGAGTTCTTTTTGTTCTAAGATGGTATTATAATAGATCATGCTCCATGACTGTAGTCAGAAACATTACATAGTTTTATTTATATATATATATATTATTATTTTATTTACCATATATGTTATTCATTACAGAAGTAATCATTAGAGCCAGCAAGATGGCTCAGTGGGTAAAGACACTTGCTGTGTGTGTGTGTGTGTGTGTGTGTGTGTGTGTGTGTGTATGTGTGTGTGAAAGAGAGACAGCATGCACATGTACACACACACACATATGTGTGTGTGTATGTATATGTATGTATATATATATATATATATATATTTATATATGAAGCCCAGAGTCTTATACATTGTTACAAGTGGTACAGTGGTAAAACACTTTACCACTGAGCTGTAGCACAGCCTCTGAACTTAAAAACCAATGAAAAAAACCACCACCAAAACAAGAAAAGCAAAAAACAAAAACCCCACTAAACTTAAGAACCTTTGTTTTGCCTCAAATAAGTATCTTCCTTTGCTGCTATGAGCTGATTGACAATGGTAGCAATACCAACCCCTGCTGTTAGGATTCCCAGTGATAGGCTAGTGCAATAAAGCCAACAGGCTTTCAGAGGTGGGAATGTCCAAAAGCCTGTAGATATAGCCAGGGACATGCCAGGCCTGAAATTAGATGGTTTGTGCTATCTTTATGTTCTGAACAGACTTTTTTGCTGATTAAAAGTATAAAATGGGGCCTGGAGAGATGGCTCAGCAGTTAAGAGCACTGGTTGTTTTTCCAGAGGTCATGAGTTCAGTTTCCCAGCAGCTGTATGGTGGCTCACAACCATCTGTAATGGGATCTGTTGCTCTCTTCTGGCATAAAGTTGTATATGCAGATAGAGCACTCATACACATAAAATAAATAAATTATTTTTTAAAAAAATAGATAAAACAGAACAAACAGCAAAAACAAAACAAAAACCCCTGTGGCTCAAATGAGACTTAGGTTGTCTGTGATGAAAGTAAGTGGCAGAGCCAAAGTTGTTGTCCAAACCCATCTAATTAACAACCAATGTTCTCTTCAGTCCCCCAACAATCCCATATCCTACGAGTGCTCTTCCATTGTGAAGATCTGCATAGAAACCCATTTCTGAGTGTCACATACTAGGGGATATTGTTTCCATGGAGATGGAGATGCATTTTGTCTCTGTTTTTGTAAAACCTTATTTTACTGTGGCAAGAATCATAAGTGAGCAGCATACTATTTTTTTTCCTTCTAGTGCTTTCCCATTATTGGTAATGTTGACACCAAAATGGTTTTGAGTTTCTTTCTATAGCTTATTTTAGGTCCTGAATTTCTTGTTTCATAGAAATAGAAAAGGAAGGCTCCTGGCCTGCACTATGCCCTTTCTGTCTCCCTGTTGGTGTCAAGTCATAAATACTTGTTTTACAGTTTGAACTTGCTTCCCACGCAGCTTTTAGTTTTGTTTTAGAGGCGTGAGATTTATGTGGCAGCTATATTTCAATTTTGCTCTAAAAAATCTGACATACTTTACTTTTTATTATTTGTAAGATATATTTGTTATTAATTCTTTGAGAATTTTCATACATGCATATAATATATTTTGATTTTATTACCCCCCCACTCCTCCTGGATCTCCCACTTCCAATTCCTTTCCAACTTTTTGGAAACAAGTTGTTTATATTCAGGGGAAAACATGTATATGTCCATATTTTATTTAGTGGCATTTACTTTTTCATCCATGTTTTATAGGTAGCACAGTTTGGGATGTTTGTGAATTGAAATATTTTTTAATGTTAGAGTGAGTGCTTATTGTTTAAAAAAAACAGCAATATAAAGCACATTCATTCAGATAGTAGCAAGCCCTTACATAGGCTTCTTTAGATGTTGATATTGTAGGAGCAAAGCAGATAAGAATTCTTGGGGCTGGGAATGTAGTAGCTCCATGGTAGAACATTTGATAGAAGCTGGAAGTTCAAATTCTAGCACTGAAGAAAAGGGATAATTAGGGCCAGCAAGATGGCTTAGACAAGCCCGTTTACACACACACCATGCATTAACTATACAAATTTTGAAAAAATAATTCTTATGTGGAGCTTTCATTTTAACAATTGAGATAGATGGTAAATGAGCAGAATCTAAGAGCAGTTAGATGGTGACGAGGCTGGAGAATGGTAAAACAAGGGATAAGGAACATGGCATGCTGTCCTGTCATATCCCACAGATCTCTCCAGGAGACATTTGAACAGCCACACACAAGACATTCTTTGGGAGTTGAATTGAAAGGGCCTGCCCTAAACAAACTTGGAGAGCTCTGCTGGTTTTGTAATGTTAACTTGCTGGATGGCTGAGAAGAATGTAATGTTACAGCTGGATGGCTGTAATTCTTTTATTATGAATTTTTGCAGAGGAACCAATTCAGGGTAGTACTGCTTCTCTACAGTCATATCTCACTGAACCTTCACTTCAGTTAGCAAATAAATATGTTTGGCATTTCCTTTTTTAAGGAATTTTTTTCAGAGAGCTGTCCAATGATGCTTTTGAAACCTTAAAATCTGTGACATTTTTGAGTGAATATAATTGTCAATTTTTAGCTATTTTAATTGCACTGCTTTGAGTTTTACATTTTATAGCTGAATGAAGTACGTTGTAGGATTGGGGAAATCACTGTTAGTATTACCATTCAAGAAGGTCACAGATCAGGGATGCAGACTTGGTTGTGTTGCTTTCTGTCTTCTGTAAAATAAAGATTTGAAGTGATACACCCTCCCCCAACTCTACAGCTGTATTTCTTTCTTTATATATATGAATAATATATGTATATATTCCACCTCTAAATTTGTTTGAAATATAAATTATCTTAGATTTTGCAGTAGCACATAATAAATGAAAAGAAGAAAGTAAAAAGCCATATTTAGTTTCCGTGTTGGAATTGGGGTGTAACCTTACAAGGAATTTTTTTTTTTTTTAGCAGTACTTACCTTATAAACATTTTAATTATCTTTTATTTAAACACTGGTATAGAATTAAAATAGCAAAAACAAAACAAAACAAGAGTTTCATGACTTTGGAGTCCCTTGTCAAGATCTTCAAGATTCCTGTTTGTTGTTGATGTCATTGCTGGTCTAAAGCAGTGATGAGAAAGGAAGAGACTGCTTTTTCGCTTTTGTAGCTATTGATATTCATAAACCTTGAATAGTAGATAATTAAGAATGATACTGCTTTTATACACATAAATTACACTTATTTGCCAACAAAATAAAGCTTGCAAATAGAATTTTAAAAAGTAAAGTTGTTTAGATGAAAGTTAATTTGGTTCATTTGAATAAGCCTTCATCTATATTTTGTACCATTAACATTCTTTTCTTGAGGGGAAAAAGCATGACAGTGTCTCCTTTAGTTCCTTAGTCTATTTATTTTTTCTTGCCCAATTACCCCTATTTGTGGGACAAAATTAACATTTCCAGCACGTTGGAAAGATTCTTTTTGGAGCAGCTGAACAGTTGGTGAGATCTGGGAAGAATTCTCCCCAGTGAACTATTTCTTACTGTTGGTGTCTAGATACCTTTGCTTCGCCCTGCTATAAAAATGTCTCTTTTAGGGGCTGGAGAGATGGCTCAGAGGTTAAGAGCACCGACTGCTCTTCCAGAGGTCCTGAGTTCAATTCCCAGCAACCACATGGTGGCTCACAACCATCTGTAATGAGATCTGGCGCCCTCTTCTGTATACATAATAAATAAATAAATCTTTAAAAAAAAAAATATCTCTTTTAGCACTGCTGTTCCGATGGTCCAAAGCATTAACAAGTCTGCTGTGACAGCACATCCAGGCTGTGATATAGCATGACAACTTGTGACACCCCTAAAGTAATGCATTTAAAGTAATGCATTGAGCTCTGTGTCTGTCTTTTAGTTGTTAAAGTTAAGAGTATAATGCAATTAACAACAACAACTTAGACTACACAGTATGTACATATTCACAGCAGTTTGAAAAGGAAGTCATTTGAACCTTCCCTCCTGAGGCTGACCCCAAGCTCATAATTTTCTATTGTATCTTTTTTGATCTTTCTCTCTCTCTCTCTCTCTCTCTCTCTCTCTCTCTCTCTCTCTCTCTCTCTCTCTCTCTCTCTCTCTCTCTCTCTTTTGGTGTGTTGCATGTCTTCATAGTTAATGTCCTTTAAAAAGGGTAACAGTTTTGTTGCAGTATAATTGATACATAGCCATAGAACAGTACATCTCAACCATCATGAGAGAAGTTTCTTCCTGCAATAGATGACCATACAGAGACAGAGACTCTCAGCTGGTCAAGGTGCAAAGAGTGAGAGAAGGAATGCTTAGCCTTAAGTAGGAACATACATTTATACCCATCCCACCAAGGCACAGGGAACTTTGCAGAAGAGAGGGCAGAAAGATTAAAAGAGCCAGAGGTAGAGGTCGACTTCAAGAAAACAGAATTTTCTGGATGTATACATAATCTTACAGGAATTGTGATGTCATGCACACGACCTGTACAGCCTCAAGCCAGACAAATCCCAGCATGGATGGAGGGGGTAGTGGGTATGAAACCCCATCACTGAGCTGAAGCACTATTGGCATTTAGTAGCTGCTGGGGAGGGAGCATCTGCAACTGCCAGCCATTCTTAGTTTCTCTCAGTTTATACTTTCAGGAAAGTTAGATGGAATTATAAAGGACATAGTTTTTGATTGGCTCTTTATCTCAGCATAATTCTCTGGAGATTTATCCATGTTGTGTCAGTGGTCTTTTGTAGCAGGAATCCTTTTAATTGCTAAGATACTCCTTATTTTTAGTGTAATGTTCATTTATTGAGTACCCATTGAAGTACTTTTAATTTGGGCAATGCTTTACAATACAATGAACGTTGTATGCCAGGATTTGGGTGAATGCAAATCTTCATTTTTCTGGTAGAAAATGTATAATTTTCCTTTGTGTAGTTGTAGATTATATGTTATTTTAAAGAATATTCTATTAGTGAGTATTAATTATGCATAATAATATTTTCATACATGTAATGACATTTCAACCCTCTTTTGACCCCTCTCACCCCTGGTAATCCTATTAGTCTTGCTTTTTTTTTTTTTGGTTTTTCGAGACAGGATTTTTCCATGTAGCTTTTGGAGCCTATCCTGGAATTTGCTCTGTAGACCAGTCTGGCCTTGAACTCACAGAGATCCGCCTGCCTCTGTCTCCCAAGTGCTGAGATTTAAGGCATGCACCACAACTGTCCAGCTTAATGTCTTTTGTGTGTGTGTGTGTGACTTAATGAGTTTCTTTAGGGTTGCTATAGGAACATGTGTGCCTTACCTGTGGCTATACCATTGGGAGAAAAAATGTCTCTCCCTCTCCTATGAACCACTGACTATGTATAAATCCTTAGGAAGGGTGGGATCCCATGAGTCTTCCCTTCTATGACAGGCCAATCTCATGCACATCTTATGCAAGGTATCATAGCTGCTATAAGTTCAAGAGTACAGCAACCTGAAAGTCAACATTATATATATATGTCCCATTTGTGGTTGGACATTCAGCAGCCATTTCTTCTCAGTATTTTTTTTTTTTTTACCACTGCAAAAGGAAGCTTCTCTGACTACAACACTGTGGGCATAAACATAAATTACTTAGAAGACAATTTATGAGTCACATCTTGTCCATTTAACAAAGCAACAGCAGTAGTTTCTGCACCAAGTCTTATGACCCCCTTAACCAAGTACTTTTGATTAATTTTACAGTATGAGATGTGAGTTCCCTCCTGTAGAGTAGGCTCCAGACCTAATCAGGAAACTATTTGTTACCCCATAATAGACTTGCTGTTGTATTAGTGAGCTCATCTTGCATGGCCAGTCAGTGTTGTTACATACAGGGTAAACAGCGGAATAAGACTATTGATTATAGTTTCCCCCTAGCAGCCTGCATTACATTTTCTGCACTAGGAGGAATAGTTAGCAGAGAGGAAGGTCACAGCTCAGTTCCAGTTTGATTTCTGTATGCTCTGTGACCAGGGCATATGGTATCTTCAGCAATAAAGTTTTATCATCTAAATCTGGTGGGCAACCACCAGTAGCGGCGATTGCCTGTGCTATTTTAGGGACTGAAGGCACCTTCCTGATCAGCAACTCAAATGGAAGTAGCTCACACCCTTGGCACTGGGATTTTCATTTAATAACCTATGACTTCTGAAAGGAACTTGGTCTACCCACACAAGGTACCACTATTTATAGTAAGCTTTTAAAGAAACTGATTAGAACACTATTTTACAGCATGACTGTCTGGTGTCACATGACCACTGGAAATATATGAATGATCGATCCAGTTTTTCCTTACCAGTGTAGCTGCTTTTCATGTTAGCTATTCTGAGAAATTTGTGGTTAATAGTTCATTGTAGTGTTGTTTCCTTGATTGCTCATGATATTGAACATCTTTTCATGAGATTATGTCATTTATTTATATTCTTCAGTAAAATATATTTTTATCTGTTTTGGCCAGGTTCTAATTGGGTTACTTGCTATTTTATTGTTGAGTTATATCAATTTAAAAAATATAGACACTAGCCCTTTGTTGCATATGGTTCGCAAATATTTTCTCCTAGTTTCTACTTTGTCTTATCTTCTTCACATGGTTTACTTTTGGGATTAAGTCCAACAACTTTTACTTAGTTCTATATTTGGAAGTTTTTCTTAGTTTTAAAACATGAAATATAATTCATATATCAGTGCTGTTACTCTATTAAAGCATAATTCATCAATGTTAAGTGCCTTTAGGGTGTTGTACATCTATTGCTATCATCTAGCTCTTAAGTGCCTTTAGGGTGTTGTACATCTATTGCTATCATCTAGCTCAAGGACTGTTTTTGCCATCCTAGATAGAAACCCTGTTACCCATGTCCAGTAGTAGTTTCCCTCTAGATCCTGGCAACTGTGAATCTGCTTTCTGTCTCTCCAAGTTGCCTGTTCTGGAATTTCTTCTATATAGGCATGACTTCTGGTCATAGGAGACAGAGCCCAAAGGAAGAATGGTTTGAGGTACCAGAGCTCATCAGGTAACTCTGATGTTACCTGTAAGATTCCATGCAGATACAATTATTATATACAATTATCTAAAATATTTATTCTGATTAGTCATCCAATCTTACAGAGATTTTTTAGATAATTGCTATGCATAGCATACCTGGCATCAGGTTTTCTAATACCCCCATTTTTTTTGTACATGTTAAATTCTCATTTGGGTTTGAATTGTGTTCTGTGACCGATGATGCTGAGCAGTACATCATTTTAAACAACTCTCAATTTAAAGGGCTATTCAAATTTATAGACATTTTGTTTGGTTTGAATAGCTTGTTCACTCTCTTATTGTTAAGAATTTCAACCCAAGAATCTCCAAAAGACCCTTTTCTTACAGATCCAACAAGAGTAATGACTAAGTTCCTAGCTTATCATTTTGAATGTAGTCCTGCTGTGTGTGTTGTGTATACTTGGTTTCTTCTGCTCAGCACAGTGTTCCTGTTGTGTGTAGCAGTGGTTTGCTTCACTTTATTGCTATGTAGTAGTACATTGTATTAATAGACCACATTTTTAGTGAACTCTAGAAATGATCCCTTAGAAGTTTTGTTTTGTTTCGGTGCAGGGATTGAACCCAGGGCTTTGAGCATGCTGGGAAGTGCTCTACCACTGACCTATATCTCCAGCTCACAATTTTATGTACCTCCGGTTTATCTGTTCTATAGAATAAATTGTTTTCAGCTCTTAGTTATTATGAATAGGATTGCTGTGTACATTTTGGTGTGCTGTTGGGTTGACTTACCTTATTTCCTCGAATATCTTTAATCATGATAATTTCAATTTTATAAATTGTCTGTTAAATTTATTCTTCACCCTGTTCACTACATCCCTATATTAGTAAGCTCTTCAAATTTAAGCCCATTAAGCCAAATTTGCTTTATGATCCAAGTGATTTTTGGATTATAAACATAGGTTTGACAAAATATTAGGGAATGTTTATTGTATTATTGTTTTGGACAAAATAGATGTGCTGTGTGACCCTTCTCACTGTATGGAATCTTTTTGGGATGTTCTATTCCTCAAAAGGTTGATGTTTGACTCTATCCCCCAAAGTCTTTGGTGGAAGGATAACTGCAGGTTTCCTACTCCTAGAACTTGGAAAATCACCTCCATCATGAACAGAGTTGGTATCATGTCTCATCCATTTCAGCCTAATTTGCTTGGCCCTCTTTATAGCTTACAAAGGAAGGACCCTTGGCAGCATTTGTTACAATGATTCAATCTGTGTATATACATATATTGTGGTATCCGTATGGTTGGTGGTCTCTTTTGAAATGGAATTACATACTCTTAGTTACAATTGATAGTGGGCATTAGTTATTTTTAGTCAGCTTATATGCTATAATTTGGAACCTTCCTCCAATGATAAAGAGTTATTTTTCCTACAAAACTGTCATAGATGACATTTGTAGATATCTGAATGGTAATGTCATAAAAACATTTTTAGTATTTCTTTCATTATATCATCTTTAAAAATTATGGTTAGTCAGTATATTTTCAATTGAAATGATATCTCAGTATTCCATTTGATCGTATTTTGAAGTGTTTAAGACATATAGTTTAATATATATTTCCCTCCTTATCCAACCATGGAAAAAAGATATCAAACATTATTTACATACAATTAATTCAGTATGACTCCCTATTTTATTTTAAGTGGCCTTTTCTGTGTTTTAAATATAAAAATTTTCCTATTTTTCTTTCTGTCCTCAAAATTCCACTGTGGGTGATACCGTTTTTTGATGATAACAGCTTTATCAGGTATGGCTCCTCAGCATCGTGTTGCAGTTCATGGATGTGCTGTTGAACTTCCTGAGGGCAACCTTTCACCTTGACTCTTCTGTGTTTATTTGATCAGTGTTTATGAGTGTCATGAATGTTACCAGGCTTTGAGGTTTAGGAAGATCTTTTAATCTAAAGAAATTTGCCAAAATTTTTTGTTATTTGTGCTTTGAAGTGAAACTTCCTTCAAAAATTTAGTTGTGTGTCTCTGCTTTCTGCATCATTGATTTGTATGTAATTGTTTTTCCTGTTTACATTTGTTTGTATACATATCTGTGTTGTTCTTAATGTTGTGTGTTTAAAAGTGGAAACATATTTACTACTGCGTGCGTGCGTTCCTAACTCTGATCTGTCTCCTTCCCAGGTTTTTATCAAGCTGTGTTCTGTGAAATACATTAATTCAAGATACTCACGAGAGTGGCACAAAAAGTTTTATCAAATCAGTTTAGTATATCACATCGCTTAGAGATTAGCCAGACACGTTAGCACGTAAAGATTCTGGTTTTTCCAGTAAATAAATTGTCCATCTTTATTTATTTCATCATCTTCCATAATTGCTTAAGTGTAAAACACTTTGTAATATGTAGGCTGTGCTGGGCATGCTGATGTGGAAAATGCAACAAAAATTATGAATAAGGTTTTCTTTAAAGCTTTTTAAAACATCAAATAAAATTGACTGCATCTGACTAACTTTTCAAAATTTAAAGCATTTAGATAACTGAGGAGTGTATTTTCTTGTAGAAATTACATTTTTAAGTACAGTGTTGATGTTTTTTTTCCCTGAGAAATTACTTTTTAGTACTTTTGAATCTTTAAAGAGAATGTGTTAGCTGGTGGTGGTGGCAGTGAATGCCTTTAATCCCAGCACTTGGGAGGCAGAGACAGGTAGATCTCTGTGAGTTTGAGGCCAGCCTGGTCTACAAAGTGAGTTCCAGGACAGCCAGGGTTATTATACAGAGAAACCCTGCCTCTCCCCCGCCCCCCCCCAAAAAAAAGGAGAGAGAGAATCTGTAAGACTATAAAAATTGTGCCTCTTTTTTGTTCTTGGAAAAGATTTCTTTGTTTTGTTTATGCTATTGTCATTAATTGCTAAACTATTTATCTTCCATATGAATTTATTTAAAAGGTATGTTTACTGTTTCAGATAGCATGACACAGGAGAGGAGACCTCCCAAACTTGCCTTCATGTCAAGAGGTGTTGGTGACAAAGGTTCATCTAGTCATAATAAACCAAAGGTTACAGGTATGCCGTTCTCGGTAGTTTACCTGATAATCTGATTTTCTTAGATGTTAAATAAGCTATTATGCATGTGTATGTATATACATATAATTTGTTCAGACATTTTATGTAAACTAAAATTTTATATACATGATTATAAGTGAGTATGAAGAAGCCATCAAAATGACTACCTCATGAGTTGTGGGGGGAGTTTTTTATTATGGATAAGAGAGAGAATAGCTGGTAGTGGCACATGCTCTTAATCCCAGCACTGAGTTCCAGGCCCAGCCTGGTTTACAAAGCAAGTTCCAGGACAGCCAAGGCTATACAGAGAAACCCTGTACAGAGAGAGGTGGGGGTGGGTGAGTGGGTGGGAGAGAGAGAGAGGGAGGGAGGGAGGGAGAATGAACCTTCAGGGGCATCTGTAAGAGTCCAGAGCAGAGAGAAAGAGAAGCAGACTGGGTATGACCAGGGCTGTCTGCAAGAATAGTGAGAGTAGTGGGGGCAGGGGAAATGTTGCCTTTATGTGGAGAACAGTGGGTAGCTGGGGGCAGGGAAGTCCATGAGCTGGAGGGAGTTTAGGGTTGGGGTCGAGGTGAGAAAAGCTAGGATGCTAGCATGGGCTGAGAAATGTGTGACAGGTACCTGTGATAGTGAGGGAGCCAGGAGGCCAGCATGGACTTTGGTATTCTACTAGACACTATAGCTAACCATTTGTCTCTTCTGCCAGTGATTAGGGAAATGGCTCCTTTTGGTAGAGAGGAACTGGCGTCACAAGTTCCTAAGGAGTGCTGGCTTTTATCTAACCACCAGAAATCCTCCTATAGTCCAAGACTGCCTTTTGGAGTTGGGAAAATTAAGAGTTTCCTTTGGACCTAATACTAGGGACATGGAGACATGGAGATTCCTGAGACTTGCTAGCTATTTCTAGCCAGCCAGTCTGCCTGTCTTAATTGGCAAATTTCAGGCCAACAGAGACTCTCTTCAGAGAGAGAGAGAGAGAGAGAGAGAGAGAGAGAGAGAGAGAGAGAGAGAGAGAGAGAGAGAAATCACATACACAGAAAAGATACCATAAGATCACTACTCTCAAATATAAAAAAAGCTATAGATTTCTTGTTTGTGGATGAGGGTCTTAAGTTTCCTATGCTGACTTCTGAACTCAGGTAATGGTCCTCTGTCTTAGCTTTCTGAGTAGCTGGCTACAGGAGTACCACATAAGGTATGAGTTAAGCTATGAGGTGCAGAGCTTTTTGCTTTAAATTGAAAAACAATTGGCTTCAGTATGAGTTGTGGAATTCCTACTAATCACCAATGAGGTGTGTCTTTGTAGTTAATACAGAGACAGAGAAGTGTTTATATCTGTGATGCAGGTATAATTTCTTCTTATTTACCAATCACCCTATAAACCAATGGTTCTCAACCTTCAAAATGCTGTGACCCTTTAATACAGTTCCTCATGTTGTGGTGACTCCCAACCATCGTTGCTCCTTCATAACTGTAATTTTGCTATTGCTATGAATCATAATGTAAATATCTGATATGCGGGATGTCTGATATGTGACTCCCAAAGGGGTTGCTGCCTATAGGTTGAGAAACGCTGTTATAACCTATGAGATATGTGGAAACTAACAGAAAGAGAGTTATGTGTTCTCTACATCTACCATGGGAAAGTTTCTGGAGAGAAATGCATTTTTATTTAGCATTTTTTTGTTGTTTGCTTGTTTTTTGTTTTTTGTTTTTTTCTGAGACAAGGTTTCTCAGTGTAGTTTTGGTGCCTATACTAGATCTCGCTCTGTAGATCAGGCTGGCCTCAAACTCACAGAGATCTGCCTGGCTCTGCCTCCTGAATGCTGGGATTAAAGGCGTGTGTCACCACTGCCTGGCCTTTTATTTAGCATTTTAGAAGTCAACTTGCATAACATCTAGTTATCAAGACCCACATAATTAATCTCCGGTATAATTTGTCTTACAATAAATCTAATTTGTGAGGACTTATGATACTTCATTTTTTCAGACTTGTGGAATTCAAGAAATTTTATTCTTTATTTTTCACTATGAATGACACTTTATTCACTTATTTTCTTTACAACTGAAACTCTGGGAATTCCAAATTAACACTCTTGCCTGTGAGCTTCTTATATACACCAGAAAAAGTTTCGACCTGTATTCCAGCTTTGTCTAAATGAACCGTCAAGAGCTGGCTGCCATCCATTCCCAGGGATCCTCTTACCTGCAGTTTTACTTGGGAAGATCAAGTCCTCAAGGATGGCGTCTGAGCACTGCTGTGTCAGGGTGCAGCTTCTGGGCATTTTTGTAGAACTTTTCTGAGTTGGCTTGGGCAGAATCCTCCTCTGAGCAATGAAGATTCCATGTTTCCCACTAAACTTTTTCTCTAATTCATGTACTAGCCAGACTTGAATTTTCTGAAAAGATTTCAGCTGAGGAACTGGTACTAAAAATATGATGGCTTAATGACCACTGTCAACTTCAATTTCCTTGACTGTGGTGATATTGAGTTCCCTAACTGCACCTTGAGATCTGAGTTCATCTCCAGCTTGAGCAGTGCATGAGAGATGCCAGACTTGAAGTCATCTGGCTTCTCACCTTTGGGCATCACAGTCTTGGCTTGAGCTGAACATGCCATCTCCTGAGGGGGGGTGGGGGGGGGTGGGGGACTACCACTAGTCACCTGGGTCACTGGCTGAATTGCTGGGGCCATTGACAGACACAGGCTAGATATTCCACTGCATCCCCACCCAGGGCACAGGGCCTGCTGCTCCAGAGGTCCCCCAAGAGTCCGTTTCCTGAAACTGCAAAAAACTAGAAATTTTATTAATAAAATTCTAAGATGTTTATGTAGTAAATCTAAAAAAAATTTAAATTATTTCTTTTGTAATGTTGGGGATCAAAGCCAACAGAACCTTATACATGGCTAGGCAAGTACTTTACTACTCAGGTATTGCTCCAGACACTGAAGGTACTCTTTTTTTTTTTTTTTTTTTTTTTTTTTTTTTTTTTTTGGTGCTGGGATCAAATTTAGCACCTTACACAAACTAACCCAGGACTCTACTACTGAGCCACACACACACCCTAAACCTGAATTTTTTTTAACTTAATTTGTTCATGAGTTTGTATTATAGCATTTGAAGATTATGAAGGGGAATTATAATCATGAGTCACTTAATAATGGGATGCGTTCTGAGAAGTGCATCATTAGGCAGTTGTGTTTTCTGTGACCATCATAGAATGCACTTCACAAAACTTTGTGCAAATTGGGGCTCTGTAACACTGCTGCATGTTTGTTCTTTTGTTGACTGAAATGTCCTTATATGGCAGGGGTTCTCATCATGTGAGTTGTGACCCCTGAATGACCCTTTTACTGGGGTTGCTTAAGACCATTAGAACACACAGATATTTATATTACAATTCATAACAGTAGCAAAATTACAATTATGAAGTAGCAATGAAAATAACTTTATGGTTGGGGGTCACAACAGTATGAGGAACTGTATTAAAGGGTCATAGCATTAAAGGTTGAGAACCACTGTTATATGGTATGACGTCCAGCTGCACTCGACTATAGTTGCAGATATAGGTTAAATTTGTGAGCTAGTAGTTTCATCAAATGAAAATAGCGGAGGTGTCATTGAGAAATAGACTACATGGAATGATTTCTTTTTTTTTTTTCCCCAAGTCCGAGTTTCTCTGCATAGTCCTTGGTGTCCTTGCTTAGACCAGGCTGGCTTTGAACTCAGATCTGCCTGTCTCTGCCTCCTAAGTGCTGGGATTAAAGGCATGCATTACTACTGCCCACTAGAATGGTTTCTTAGAGATTTAATATAAAAATGACCAGGCTTTAACTTGCTCCTGCTCTCTTCTGTGTTGACTACTAAACTTTTAAAACTGAAGACAACAATAAAATATGTATGTATATGAGTTGTTTGAGCAGTTGGTATACCATATGCATATTAATTTATTTATAAAATGCCTTTTTATAACATACTGGCTTTTTAAAAAAGGAATTTTTCTTGTTCCATAGGATCTACCTCAGACCCTGGAAGTAGAAGCAGATCTGAATTATTTTATAACTTAAATGGGTCATCTGTTGATTCACAACAACAATCCAAATCCAAAAATCCATGGTACATTGATGAAGGTAATCTATAATTTTAGTCTTCTTTATAATGATTCCCTCTGTTTAATATGTAAGGAAAAAGGCTTTTTCATCAATATTTGTAATTTGTGGAAACTATGAATAGATCGTTGCTAATATGCCAATATTGCTGAACTAAATGTAAACATAGTTTAAACTACACTGCTGTTAGGGTTGAGTATGCATTTGAAATGTGTTAGTAGTCTGGTTTTCCTTTCTTTCTTTCTTTCTTTCTTTTCTTTCTTTCTTTCTTTTTTTTTTTTTTTTTTTTTTTTTTTTTTTTTTTTTTTATGAGACAGGGTTTCTCTGTATAATAGTCCTGGCTGTCCTGGAACTTGCTCTGTAGACCAGGCTGGCCTCAAACTCACAGAGATCCACCTGCCTCTGCCTCCTGAGTGCTGGAATTAAAAATGTGCCACTACGCCCAGTAGTCTGTTCTTATCTCTTAATATGTCTGCTTAGGATCAAAGGTTTCTCGAAATGAAGTGACTCATTTAAAGACTTTCCTATCTTACTTCCTTTAAAATACACCACCTTTCCTTGTTTCTTAGACATATTTTCCTCTCATGTATTCATTTCCTTCATCTGTTCAGCAAATAGTTATTGAGACATTCTCAGGTTACTGCGACAGAATAAAATAGATACAGCCCTTGCCCTGGTTGAAGTTGTAGTCGAATTGTTAAGATAGACAGTCATCAGACACAGCTATGTAGCATTGCAGGGCTGATGAGTGCAGTGACAGGCCTTGGTGCTAGAGAGGTCACAGGGCAGTCAGGTCTCTTGTGTTGTTATAAAACAACTTATGGAAGAGAGGGTTCATTTCATCTCCTGCTTCCAGGTGACATTGCATCACTGAGGTATGTCAGGGCCGGAACTCAAGGCAGGAACCTGGAGGTAGGATCTGAAGCGGAAGCCATAGAGGAACGCTGCTTATTGGCTTGTTCCTAATGCTTGTTAATTTGCTTTCTTATACAACTCAGGACCACCTGCCTGGGGTGGCACTGCCCACAGTGGGCTGGGCCCTCCAACATTAATCATTAATCAAGAAAATGCTCTACAGGCTTACCTGTAGGCTGTAATGTGATGGAGTAATTGTCTCAATTGAGGTGCTTCTTCCCAAATGACTCTGCTTTGTGTCAGGTTGACAGAAAACTAACTAGGACACCAGGGAAACGGTGCAACAAGAGGAATGTCAAATGCTAAACCGTGGAAATAGCATATATAAGGACCTCTGAGAAGAATGGAGCCTAGTAGACTAGAAAGATCCAAAGGATGAAGGGAACAGCCAACCGGGTCAGGCTATATGCAGCCTATTTATAACCCTCTGAAAGGAAATGGAGAGCCACTGAACAAATTTTAGTAAAGAGTGCCATAACAAGGTTTGCCTTTTGGAAATGGCATTCTGGTATAGGCAGACAGTAGACTGAAGTGAATGTAATAAGTGGATGCCACTGAAGGCTGTTATAGGGCCCAGTAACTGATTATAATTTCTGAGATAAGACTTGGGGGAATAGATAGAAGTAAATTGATATAAAGGGATATTGAGAGTTGAACTGAAAGGAGTTATAGGTAGATTGAATGCAATAGTTGTAGAAGAAAGACATACCAGTGGTGACCCTTGGTTTTCTGGATCATGTACTTAGGTGGCAGGAAGTAGGTGATGAATTTGATTTTGAACATCTTTCATTAGAGGGTCCCTTAAAGCTTCCCAGAAGTGAATCATTAAGTAGACAGTTGAATGTATAGGTTTATAGCGTGGAAGAGAAGTAAGAGCTAGAGAAATACATTTGTAGGTTGTCTTTACACAGGAGGATTCAAGTTCTTTGAATAACAATGAGAGGGGGCAGGGATCGAAATGTTGAAGGACTTAATGAAGACATGGATTTGTAGTATTGTAAGTCTCTATGATGACTACTTACCACATCGATTCAGTTATAGGCTAAAACACACAGTAAAAATCTGCAGTTGCATGACATATATCCTTACACAGAAAGTGGCTCGGGTGGTATTCTCCACATCTGATTCCTGCACTGAGTGAGGTAAGTTCTATGAGCATAGGCAGCATGGCCATCTCTCTCAAGAATTCACCCATGCTCACAGTAGGACGTGTGTCTAAATGGCATTCCTTTAGGTGGCCTGTCTTCTGGTGGGTTACTTTGGTTAGGAGTGGTCTATACTACCAACTCTCAGCTCTCTAACTTCTGGAGAGTGCCTAGTAGGACTTTGGCCTCTCCAGTTACTGCTGGTCTCTGGATGTGCACGGGGGACCATCCAGGATGATGCAAACAAGAGTGATCATGCCCTGTCATTCCAAGCAGCTTCACAGATGCTTTCCAAGATGCTGATTGATTCCTAAGACAAAGGAGCTAATGGAGATAGAGGCTGTCATAATCTAGACAGTGTTGATTCTTCCAATTTATGCTGGAATTTCATCTCTCTTTTTATTAGTACAAATTCCGTATTGTACTAGTATCTTAGTTACTGTTCTATGCTATGAAGAGACACCATGACCAAGGCAGCTCTTTTAAAAGAAATCATTTAACTGGGGCTTACTTGTGCTTTTAGAGGGTTAGTCCATAATCATCATGGTGGGAAACATACAGTCATGACACTGGGACAGTAGCTGAGACTGTTACATCCTAATCTGTAGGCAGCAGACAGAGAAAACGAGACTGGGGCTGGTATGGGCTTTTGAAACCTCAAAGCCCACCCACAGTGACACCCAAAGTGACAGACCTTTTCCAGTAAGGCCACACCTCCTAACCCTTGTTCTTCTCAAACAATTGTACTCCATGGTGACTAAGCATTCAAATATATGAACCTGTGGGGACCATTCTCATTCAAACTACCACAACTAGAATATTCATAACTTCTTGATATACTAGAATCTGATGTATTGTTCAATAATTTCTTGAAATAATATTTGTCTTAAAAGACTTACATGGAAAACTGGATATGATGGTTCACGCTTGTAATTTCAGCATTTGGGAAGTAGAGGAGTTCAAGGATAGCCTTGACTATATAGGAATTTGGAGGATAGCCTAAGCTACATAGTACCCTGTTTCAAATTAAAAAAAAAAGATCATTTTTCTTCCAGCTATTTATTTATTTTTTAATGTATATGGATGCTTTGCATGTACATCTGCACACTAGAAGAGGGTATCAGACGGCTGTGAACTACCATATGATTGCTGGGAGTTGAACTCAGTACCTTCAGAAGAACAATGAGTGCTCTTAACCACCAAGCCATCTCTCCAGCCCCTCTCTTTCATTCTCTTCTCCACTCTCTTCCGCACTATTCCTTGAGCCTTAAGGAGGTGTATAAGTGTCCTGTTTAAGGCCGAATACTCAGCAGTTGTGTACTCTAAGTGTGGTAGGTATCCACCAGCCTGCACTCACCTCTGCTCACTACAAAGAGAAGATTCTCGGACAAAGGATGAGAGTACGTCTAAGACCCATAGCTTTTGAAATGACATCTCATGTTGGTTTGGGTATTCACTTAACCTGTTTACTAGTAAGGGCAAGGATCTTCTCATTGGTTTATTGGTTACTCGAGTTTCTTCTGTGAATTACCTTTTCATATCTTTTTACCCCCCCCCCCCCATTTATTGAAGTTATCTCCTTTGGCTCAAGGCCACTCTCAGCTACAGCCCCCTTTCATGAACAGGTTCTTAATTTTAACCAACTATTTGTCAAATGCTATTTGTCATTTCCCCTTACGGGTTTACATCTAATTACTCTTCCTCGAAGTCATAAAGAACATTGTTCTATATTGTATTCTAGACACATTTGCCAGTCACATTTTTTATGCTATCTGGATCTGACTTTTGCAGAGTATGAATAAGATTCTGGTTTATTGGTCTGTTGTTATTGTTTGGTTTTGCTTTGCCATGCTAGGACCTGAACTTAGGGCCTCACACTTGCCCTGAAAGCTCCTAGTATATTCCTAGTTCCAGCTTAATTTTTTTTTTTTTATTTAATGTGTGTGTGTGCTTGCACTTGTGTGAGTTCATGTGTACCCCATGTATGCAGGAGCCCACAGAGGCTAGAGGAAGGAATCAGATCCACTGGAACTGAAGTGACAGGCAGTTGTGAGCTGCCATGTGAGTGCTAGGAACCAAACACAGGTGTCTGAAAGACCTGTCAGCTCTCTTAACTGCTGAGCTATCTCTCCAGCCCCTAATGTTTTTAAACATATGTCTTATTGATTACCTCAACACTATTAAAAAGGTCATTCTTTCTGCTGAGAAGCAGTGTCTGCCTGCCAGCTGCATTAGTCACAACTTTTGGCTGTTTTCTTTACTGGAAGTTTGTTTTCTTTAGTTATTTCTTGGTTTTATTTTGACTTAAGCTTTTTAATTCTTTTTTTCCCCCCTCTTTCATTAATCTTTGTTCTCTTTTTGTTTTGTCTTTCTGATATACCAAGTTATATGTAAGTTAATTAATACCTAGCTTTTTATTTTTTTCTAAAATAAGCTGTCAATCATTTTCTTTTAAAAACATTACTTACCTGTATTCCACAAATGTTCTTTATTCTTTGATTTCTTTTCTCTCTCTTTCCTTCTCTCTCTTTTCCTTCCCTCTCTTTTCTTTTCTTTTCTTTCTTCTCTCTCTTCTCTTTCTCTCTCTCTTCTCTCTCTCTTTCTTTCCTTCCTTCTTCCCTCCCCTCTTTCCTTCCTTCTCCCTCCCCTCCCCTCCCCTTCCCTCCCCTCCCCTCCCCTCCCTCCTCCCCTCCCCTCCCCTCCCCTCCCTCCCTCCCTCCCTGCCTCCCTTTATGGTTTTTCAAGACAGGGTTTCCCTGTGTAGCTTTGGAGCCTATCCTGGAACTCAGTCTGTAGACCAGGCTGGCCTTGAACTCACAGGCTGCCTCTGCCTCCCCAGTACTGGGATTAAAGGTGTATGCCACCACACCCAGTGTCTTTTTTCTTTATTTTTAAAACTTATTTTTTTTCTTTGATCCATGAGTTATTTAGAATTGTTAGTTAACTTTTTGTATATGTTCATATTAATTTCTAACTTAATCATATTATGGACAAAGAATATAACATATGTGATACTGAGCAGGCATAGATGAGCAATTGGGTGCCAGATTACTGAGACACGTTTGGAGGTAAAGAAGAGAAACAAGAACATTATTCAGAGCCAGTGTGTTTACAGTGTTGTGAGCAGACTTGCAGAGGGGTCATGTGGTCAGTTAGACTAGAGCTTTGGATTGTTTTTAGAGACGCAGGCATATTTAGTGTTCTTGAACAACTTTTTCTAATTAAGGACAATTTTTCATAGTTGCAGAAGACCCTGCAAAGTCACTTACAGAGCTGTCTCCAGACTATGGACATTCATCATCTCCACCGCAACCTCCTTCCATGAACTCCTTATCCAGCGAGAACAGATTTCACTCTTTACCCTTCAGCCTGACAAAGATGCCCAATACCAATGGCAGCATTGCTCACAGCCCACTGTCATTGTCAGTACAGTCTGTGATGGGGGAGCTGAACAGCACACCTGTCCAGGAGAGCCCACCCTTGCCCATCTCTTCTGGTAATGCACACGGTCTGGAGGTGGGCTCGCTAGCTGAAGTGAAAGAGAACCCCCCGTTCTATGGGGTTATCCGTTGGATTGGCCAGCCTCCAGGGCTGAGTGACGTGCTAGCTGGACTGGAACTGGTAATTTATTTTGATCTAAAATCTACAACTTTTCTTCATGAGGTTTTGTCTAGGTTTTCCCCCTATTAGATAATTTTTGGGAAATCATTTTATTTGTCAAAAAAAGGGGAAAAAAAAAAAGCCAGTAGTAGAGGAAACATTTTCTACAGTGTTGCTTGACTTCACTCTTGGCATTCCTCAGGCTTCTGGCCCCCTCATTCCTCATGTGTGTCTGTGATCAAGGAATAGACTGATGTTGAGGCTGCACTATTTAGCCTCCATGTGCAAACAGAGGCAGCAAAGAAAGCATTCTGTCACCAGCTTTCTCCTCGTTCCTTAGCCTCTTCCCGTAGCAGTCAGTTCAGGGATGGGACTGACTTTAAAGCTCACCATCATATTTGGAGGTCTTTGGGAGAGGGGAAGGTTTATCTTTGAATATTAGAAAATCATATTGTGTGATATTTCATAAGCAGGAGGGGGAACTTGAATAAACAGCTACTACCTAAATATGGTTTTCAATTTTTTTCTTGCTGGTGAGGAACTAGATAATTTACCTACTCCTGCCCCTTGATTTTAATACTTCTGAAATAGCTCAGGGCAAATCAGTAAACAGGGAAGTTCTAAGTGCCTATTTTGAAAGGAAATGTATCAAGTACTTCCTGGTGAGCTGAAGAATTGTTTTCTTAAACCACTAGCTGAGGGCCAGTCAGTCAGTCCCTTTTGCTCTTCTGTGCAGTACGGATTTGAAAAAGGAATTCAGAGAAAGTGAAAACTCGATAGTTCTTCTCTGCTTTATTTGTGAGGTGCCATGTAACACATACCAAAGCCTTTCTTTTTCAGGAAGATGAATGTGCAGGCTGTACTGATGGAACTTTCAGGGGCACGCGCTACTTCACCTGTGCCCTGAAGAAGGCGCTGTTCGTGAAACTGAAGAGCTGCAGACCAGACTCTAGGTTTGCGTCCTTGCAGCCTGTTCCTAATCAGATTGAAAGGTGTAATTCTTTAGGTATTTGGATACTTTTAATTTATTTACCTATCTGGAATGACTGTTCATGATGCCTTTGAGTATCTGAGGATGACAGTGTTGAAATGATTCACTTGCCAATGAATGTCAGGTTTCTAAGTTGGTAAAGATTGTTACTTGGTACATAAGAAAGTTGTCCTAAGAGGAGATACGTTGAAGTCAGGGAAAGTGTTTAGGATCTAAAGAGGGAAAAGTAGTGGTTTGCTTTTTCTTCTCTTCTTTGATTATGGACATTTAATTTTTGGCAGTATTGGTGGTAGAAATGAAATGTGGCCCTTTTAGCATTACTTCCCCCTCACCATCTTTTTAAAATACTTTATCAGGATATCCTATGAAGAAATCTGATACATTCTGGGAGTATAGTCAGCTTGACAGATGAAGGACTATTCTTCTCAGTACTTGTCACTAGCTTGCTGATGCTGGCCTTTCCCAGTTCTGAGCAATAGTGAGAGTCATGCAAGAGAAAATAGAGAAACCATCTTTATGAAAGACATTTTTCTAAATGTTGAAAAGTGCCTTGGAAATTTTGTTTTCTTTTTATGCTTGAAAATGAAATATTTTGGACAAGTAACAAAATATTTATTTGATGGGTGCTTAATTGACTTAGTTTTCTAAATTCTGTATGAAGGGAGTGATGTTGAAAGTGAATAATGGCCTTTTTATAACCCTAGATAAATGGCAGTTAACTAAAGTAAAAAAAAATTGCAGAGTATACCAAAATATACTTTAAATGATACATATATGTACATGTATATGAATATATAATATCATGGTTTAAAATAATTATTTTCATTTTTTTATCTTTTCAGCATTTGGAGGCTACTTAAGTGAAGTAGTAGAAGAAAATACTCCACCAAGAATGGAAAAGGAAGGTTTAGAGATAATGATTGGAAAGAAAAAAGGCATCCAGGGCCATTACAATTCTTGTTACTTAGACTCAACTTTATTCTGGTGAGTTCCTGTTTTCTGCAGTAGGTGTAGATAGTACTGTGTCGGGGAGGTGGGAGAAAGGTAGGTATGTGTATGTATGTAGATGGTGCTGTGTGTGGGAGGGAGACAGGTGTGTGTGTGTGTGTGTGTGTGTAGATAGTGCTGTGGGGAGGAAGGGGACAGGTAGGTGTAAGTGTGTGTGTGTGTGTATAGTGCTGTGGGGGGAGGGGAACAGGTAGGTGTGTGTATATGTGTGTAGATAGTGCTGTGACAGGGAGGGGATAGGTAGGGGTGTGTGTGTGTGTGTGTGTGTGTGTGTGTGTAGTGCTGTGGGGAGGAGGGGACAGGTAGATGTGTGTGTGTGTGTGTGTGTGTGTGTGTGTGTGTGTGTATGTAGATAGTGCTGTGGGGAGGAAGGGGACAGGTAGGTGTTAGTGTGTGTGTGTGTGTGTGTATAGTGCTGTGGGGGGAGGGGGACAGGTAGGTGTGTGTGTATGTGTGTAGATAGTGCTGTGGCAGGGAGGGGATAGGTAGGTGTGTGTGTGTGTGTGTGTGTGTGTGTGTGTAGATGGTGCTGGGTGGTGGGAGAGGGGAGACAGGTAGGTGTGTGTATGTGAAAGAAGGTGCCAGGTGCCTTTGAGTAGAGAAACTAACAGAGTTAGGGACCAGATTTGGTCCTTGGTAGCTAAAGAATTTCATATCCTAATCCTAGATCCACAGCACTAATATAAAACACTGCAGTGAATAATGAGTAGGAGCAGTGGTCCCTGTGAACAGATACTCTAAGGACATCTGCCTCCAGTGTAGTATGATTGCCTGTATGCCAAGGAACCTGCAGTCAGCTATGGCATTGTGTGCTGCATGTTTTAGTATATCGAGAGGATCATAAAAATTCTTTATATTCAAAATCATTTTCTATGGGATCACTGTTCCTCTCCTTTGTGTAGTTTTTCTTAAAGTGGAGCAAGTTAATATGACAAGGGTCATTAGGCTCTGAAGCTTGAACCAAGAATAGAGAGCCTTAAGGACTGTGCACTGCCAGTTAAACTAAGTGGCTCTGCTGGCTCTCTACCCCAAGAGGCAGGAAGTTAGCATGGATGGTAGAATTTTAAAAGTAGAGAACAGAATAAAGGTGGTGGGTCTTCTGTTGGTGGAATACTTTTGATTAAACAAACAGACCTTATAACATTACTACAATATTCCTTAGATTTCCTGATAAAAATTTATTTTAGTCAAATTTTATTTTCTTTGATCCTAGCAATTTTTTGTTGCTTGTCACTCACAAGTTATTTTAAGGAAACACATATCTTATGTGTTTATGTGGATTTGCCCTGACTAGTGATCTCTAACTTTCTACCCATGTTGTCTCTGTGTGACTGACTTCCAGGCCTCTCTTGGCTTATGCAAACAAATTTCTTTCTTACCATTCCCTGGCATGTTTTTATCCTTCACGTGTGTGGTGTAGTCTTGGTGTTTCTGGTCTGGACCTTCAGGGTCTCTGGGCAGAAACAACTGAACACAGCCTGTGCTGTCTGATGGGTTCTTATGCCAGTGGTTCCCTACCCTGTTCTTTTTCCTTTCTGACTCCTTTAAGAATCTTTCTCAAATATTATTGTGTTTATAACATGAGGGAAAATGTTCTTTTTATTTTGCAGCTTATTTGCTTTTAGTTCTGCCCTGGACACTGTGTTACTTAGACCCAAAGAAAAGAATGATGTAGAGTATTATAGTGAGACTCAAGAGCTACTAAGGACAGAGATAGTTAATCCTCTGAGAATGTAAGTAGAAGACACGTGTTTTGTTTTTAGTTGGTGTTCTTTTTGCTGTTTTCTTGTATAGTAATTAATTTATGCTCTGGGCCCATATAGTAAAGAAAGAAAGAACAGAAATTAGTTCTCATGAAATACCAACTTTTTAAAACCTTTACTCTTCTTCTGTTTATTTCTTTCTTAAGTCTGGACAGTGTATAGAACTTAGTGCATTCTGTAAAATGATGTGAACCATTTGGTATCATGCATTACAAGTTAGTAATGACACTCTGCACTAGAAACCGATGAGGTGTATTAAAGTAATATGGTGTTTTGTTTGTTTAAAAGATTGTATTTAGGTCTTCCTCTACTCCTCTACTAAGGTGAGTTGTAAATACTACAGAAGATCATGTGGGAAGGAAGACTTTGATACATAGTGCTGATGTGTGATAACATCACAAGACATTTACACGATGAAGAGTTAGGTTAGCCAATGATCATGAAACAGATAGGAACATAGAAAACAACTGTACAGTTTTAAGTCCAGTTATGATCAATTGAAATTTTGTGATATACTTTTCTTAACAATGAAAATAAAAATTAATATATTTAAGAAAGAACAAAATATGGAAATAAAGTTATGTCATATAACTAAGAAAGTAAATTAAAAGAGAACAAATTTCTCTAGATACTTTTTCTTTAATTTTGTAATCAAATACCTTATCCTTTAATTACGTGCTTTGATTTTCACATTAGTTAATTTGTCTTATACAAATTTTAAACTTCGAGATTTTCTTTCCCTATGTAAATGACACTAGTACAGGTCAAATCTTAACTACAAGGCATGCTATCACAGCCTGCCTTCTTTTTAGAACACTAAGTCTATCGGTAAGTGTTCTTTGCATGCTATTGCCCAACCAGTCCAGAATCATAGTTATCATACTTTGTTACCCACTCTACAGCAAGAAAGAGTTCCGGATGGCCTATGAAACCAAGATGCATCTTGCCAGGCATGGTGGTATACACCTGTAATTCCAGCACTTGATAGCTTAAGAGGCTAAGGCAAGATCAATTGAGCCCAGAGATTTGAGATACATTTCTTGTGTCTGCAAACTTTGTATCTGTTGTTTGGATAGAGGTTTTGCTTTCTCTATTAGAAGCTTCCCACAGGCAGAGACCCTGTTTTGTTTGTTTTTGTTGTTGTTTTGTTTTTTTAATCTTCTCCCTTTGTATTCCTGGTGCCCTACATATATCATTACATAAGTGGTAGGTGTTTAGTGTATGCTGATTGCAAAGAGCTAACAAGTGAGTGAATAGTCACTCTAAAAAGCAGGTACATGGTGTGATTAGCTGGGTCTGACTTGCTCTTTTAAGACCATAGTCTCCTGTAGTCAAGAGAATGTGGTACTTACGTTGACTGGGTAAGACTTTATAGATTTTTAGTATCATCAATTCCCTTTTCCATGTCTCTTATCCTGCATATTAAAAGGACTTGCTAAAATTTGGACATCTTGTTTTGTAAAATAAATATTTTAATATAATAAGCAAATGCCATTTAAAAATCATTCGCCAAGTCTTTTAAAAAGTTCATAATTGGGGCTGAGAGATGACTCAGCGGTTAAGAACACTGGCTGCTTTTCCAGAGGTCCTGAGTTCAATTCCCAGCAACCACATGGTGGCTCACAACCATCTGTAAGGAGATCTGGTGCCCTCTTCTGCCTGCAGGATACATGCAGACATTACACTGTATAATAAATAAATAAATAAATAAATAAATAATAAATAAATAATAAATAAATAAATAAATCTTTTTAATAAATATTAAAAAAAAAATAAAAGTCTGTAAAAAAAGTTCAGAATTGACCAGGCGGTGCTGGCACATGCCTTTAATCCCAGCACTCGGGAGGCAGAGCCAGATGAATCTCTGTGAGTTCGAGGTATGGAGCAAGATCTCTGGTCTACAGAGCAAGATCCAGGACAGGCACCAAATCTACACAGAGAATCCCTGTCTCGAAACAAACAGACAAAAAGTTCAGAATTGTATTGGTACATGGTAGTCATTTTTGAGGTGTTTAATAGGATCTGGGAACAATTCTGGTTCTCAGACTTTGACTTTTCAAAGTTCTGTAAGAAGCCTACAATCATATTCTTAAAAATAAATGCCATATCTGTTGTTGGCTTAACATGTTATAATTGTATGAGAAGTATTTGATTATTAAGATGTGTCATATAACTCACTGTGCCAGTGTCAATTAATTCATTTTTATCAACGTAGATATGGATATGTGTGTGCCACAAAAATTATGAAACTGAGGAAAATACTTGAAAAAGTTGAGGCTGCATCAGGATTTACCTCTGAAGAAAAAGGTGACCCTTTTAATTTATAATACATACATTGAAAATAACTTGAAAGTATGTTATTTAACAATATGCTAAATTATTTCCTGAAATATACCTGTATAGTTTAGAAGGTTAATTTTAAGTTAGAATTATTTGAGAGGGCTAGGGATATAGCTCAGTGGTAGAGTGTGCAAGAGGCCTTGGGTTTCATTCCCAGCACTGCAAAAATGAATGAAAAATTTCTTTTCTATGTGATATGCATATTTCTCCTGATTTGGTGATTCTTCTAAAGTGGATGTGCTGGTGAAACAACTCTTTAAGAGGCTGGCTGGCTGCCGGGCAGTGGTGGTGCACGACTTTAATCCCCCGCACTCGGGAGGCAGAGCCAGGCAGATCTCTGTGAGTTCGAGGCCAGCCTGGTCTACAGAGCGAGATCCAGGACAGGCATCAAAACTACACAGAGAAACCCTGTCTTGAAAAAACAAAAACAAAAACAAACAAAACAAAAAAGGCTGGCTGGTTCTACAGCAGATGACTAAGTAAAGGGCTTTCCTTGTCACCTGCAGTGGTATTTGGAGTTGCTTCTCTTCCTGTGGCGAGTGGTGTCCTGAGCACTCAGTTTCCCACTGTGCTCCTGTTGAAAGGGGCTGTGGAACAGCTGGCCAGCACTTCCGTCTACTCACAACTGAAGAATTTGCTCAGATTCAACTTCTGACTTTTGAGTCTGTTAACAGTATATTATAACTAGCTGTGGTTATTACTTAAATAGAAGGAAAAATAGAGCATATATCAGGTATTATTTTACTGAAACCCCCAAAAAGACATAAAAATGATTTCACTGTGTGTGGATGAGTATATTCTATTAAACGGGGCAACATGACAACAAAATGAAAAAGTAATGTTTTATTATAATCTTTAAATAAGTTTTCTCTTGTCAGGAAAACTTGAAAAGAACTAAACTTTTAATTGAAATAATACTGAATGAATGAAACTAATTTCTTGTAGAAATGTGTCTGTCATAAAGAGTAGAATGGTTTTTAAACTTTCCCTGTGATTTACTTAATTTTTTTGTTTGTTTTCTCCTAGATCCTGAAGAATTTCTAAATATCCTGTTTCATGATATTTTAAGGGTTGAACCATTGTTAAAAATCAGGTAACTCTCAAGCTGTCTGGGAACATTAGGGAAATAGACCTTCTTTACCACTGCCATGTTCAGTAGGAATGAAGTCTTTACTGATACTTCATCGGTGTTTAAAAAAGAATCTTATTCTAACTGAATTTAAAAAAAAACAACAACAAAAATGTGGGAATATTATTTTTGGCTTCCCATCACTTACAGAGCTCAGTTAGCCTTAAATTAGCTCTTTAGTTCTCAGTTTAGTAACTTAATCTCTTCCTTCTCCCTGTGTTGAAAGAATACCCCAATTTACTGCAATATGGTTCTTAGTGAGATTCTGAATGTCTGAGCTTCCCAGGCATTTGAGTGGTCACAATCTGGTGGACCCTCTCAATTTCAGTCTTGGCTTCTCTGGTGAGCACCTTAGGAGTGTGCTGTCCACTTCCTCAATAGCCAACACTGGTGAGTTCTTTACCTCTGTGTCTAAGAGGCGCAGTTTGAACCCATGTTAAACTGATTTGTGGGAGCAAGGAAAGGACCACAGTTCAAGTTTGGTACTCTTTGACATGGTGAATAAGCATTGGGTGTACATACTTATTAGCAAGTCAGAGTTGGTAATTGTTTTATATATGCCTAGAAAAATCCTAAAATTGTCTACAAAGAATTCACAAAAGAATCTATAATCTAGCCATGTAAAAAGTAATCATGGGAAAACCAGTAAAATTTTTGTATTCCTTTAAGCATATAGAAAAGAGAATATTTTATGTTTTAGGAAAGAAAAATAAGAAGCAATCAATTTAAAAAAAAATTTTTTTTAGTTGGGGGATTTCAAGACAGGGTTTCTCTGTGTAGTTTTAGTTCCTGTCCTGGATCTCGCTCTGTAAACCAGGCTGGCCTCAAACTCACAAAAACTCAGAAAAGAACAGGCCTCCCACAGATATCAAACAAACATAGTGTATCAAGTTGCATATGAAGACTAGGCACCTCCCTTATATTAAGGCTGGACAAGGCAACCCAGTAAGAGGGATTGGGTCCTAAAATCCGGCAAAAGAGTCAGAGACAGCCCCTGCCCCCAGTGTGAGGAGTACATATTGAAAGAATTTTTTCTATAACTTTTTAGCTTTTGTAGTTATCAACAACCAATTTTATTCTAGCCGGGCAGTGGTGGCGCATGCCTTTAATCCCAACACTCAGGAGGCAGAGGCAGGCAGCTCTCTGTGAGTTCAAGGTCAGCCTGGGCTACAGAGTGAGTTCCAGGAAAGGCACCAAAGCTATAAAGAGAAACCCTGTCTCAAACCAAAAAAAAAAAAAAAAGAAAGAAAGAAAAGAAAAGAAAAAAATAATGTTATTCTATAATAACTGCTGGTTTCTTGGATTTTAATCTGTTGTTATTAGCTTTGAGTTCTCAAGAGTGCTCTAGCTTGTTACCAGATTTTAAGTTTTGTAAATTCAGGACATAGTTTGCTTAGGGAAACTGAAGATCACTATAGGGTGCTCTCTGAATTATAGAGGTTTTGCTGATATTTTTCTCTAAAACTCTTGAAATCTAGATATACATTTAAACAAGGTGATTCTAAACCCAGACACTGCTAAAAAAGATAAGTAGTAAACTGAAAGATTAAAAACAATCTTCTTAGTAGAATTAGTTTTAAGGATTACTAGTAAGCTGGTAAGGGAAGGGAGATGTTGGACATGTGTTTCCCTGTGGTGGGTGTTTGTAGACAGTTTCCCTGTATTTGTCAAGTCAGTGGGTGACCATCTAAAGAGCACCTGGTGACTGAAAGGCTAGAGGACAGTTGTTAGGGTCCCTGGGCTTCACACCGATAGGAAATTATCCTTCCCTACATCTAGGGAATAAGAAAGTTTGCTCTAGGTCTAAGAGTCTGTCATTGAGGCAGTTAAGCATTTGTTCTAGTCATTAAAAGCAGTCCTCACAACTGTCTGTAACTCCAGTTCCAGGGGACCTGACACCCATGGCAAAGCACCAATGTACATAAAATAAAAATAATTTTTTTAAAAAAAGCAATGGCTGCTTTCTAGATTTGGAGGAAGAAATCAAATTGATTATTGTTCATATAGTGTTTCTTGACTGGGATATTATTTTACATTTTTCTTGTGATGGCAAAGAGAACTTTTGAATAATTTATACATAAGGCAGAAGAAATAATTTACGAGGTCTTCTGCATAAGTGCATTTAATTATCTCATCCAAATCATTGCCTTTCACCTGGCATTTGGACAATCCAAGACTGCACATCAGCATTCTGGTATTGTATTCTCAGGTCCTGTCAGATGGCTTCATATACTGAGTCAGGCATTAGATAGCTTATTGCATTTCTTCATGCTCCTAGATCAGCAGGTCAAAAAGTTCAAGACTGTAACTTCTATCAAATTTTTATGGAAAAAAAATGAGAAAGTTGGAGTTCTACAATTCAGCAGTTACTAGAATGGTCTTTTATCAACAGCAACCTGAAATTTGCCGAGGTTAGTGATTCTAACTGGGTTTTTATTGTTACTTTATTTTGTTTCTTATCAGTTCTGGGGATTAAATCCAGGACTTTGTACACACTACCCAAGTGCTGCCCCACTGAACCACACCCAGCTCTCACTGTGCTTTAAGCAAGAATAGTTTGAAGAAACTACATTTAAAAAAAAACATGATGTTCCAACTTTGTTCTTTTTTAAGAAAGCCCCTTAGCTTAAGTTGGAATGTTTTGGATTTGGGTTCCAAAAGAAAAAAAGCTAATTTTGAACTTTAAAGTAGCCTAATACCAAAGATATACATACACATACATGTTTATGTTTTTAGTTGTCATTTTACTCACACATATTATCTAAACATGTCAAAGGTAATGTTACTTTTCTCCCTTTGTTAAGAGATAAAATGCCGGTAAATTTTTCTGTATAGGTTTGCTATTGAATGTGATAGAAAAGTTTCTTTTACTGTCTGAATGTATAATTTCTGCAGTGCATGCTGTGGTCTGTTTTTATCATGTTCGTCTCTGAGGTGGTATTTTACTTACTTCTTTGCTGATGTATAGGAGCATCAAGTCTGGAAATTCTGTAGCTTGCTGCTGCTCTGCCTTCACATTGCACGTTCACAAGTGGGCTCTGTTTCATGGGCAGCAACACTGGTAAAAGCACTGCTGGCTTTGACAGCCATGACTGTTTCAAATTCATAGGGAAACATTTTTGTTTTTTACGAGTTTCCTCCATGAGTTACAGGGGATAGGACTCAAGGCTATGGACATGCTAGGTAAGCACTACATTTAGCTGAGTACCTAGCTACTTAGGACTTTGATTTCTAAAACTATTTGTCTTTTTTTTTTTTTAAGGCACCATCATGCTTGATTATCCAGATGCCTCGGTTTGGAAAAGACTTTAAGCTATTTAAAAAAATTTTTCCTTCTCTGGAATTAAATATAACAGATTTGCTTGAAGACAGTAAGTATACAGTCCTTTGTTTGTTTAGGTTTTATTTAGAAATAGTTGGCCTGGGCTTTTCATTAGTTATAGTACTTTTGGTAGGTAATTCAGTATCTGAAGAACTCGGCATATTAAGCCAATAATTTGAGTGCTGGGAATTTATTCTGAAAAAAAGTAGAGGTAAAAATAAACACTTTAAATGCAAAATTACTTATTATCTGACAAAAATTAGAGACAAGTAAATGTTAATAAGAGGGAAGTGGTTAATTAAATTATATATCCAAACAATACACGTACTACCATTAAAACCCACAGGTTTGAGGACAACACATGTCAAAGCAATGTGTGTGGTAGTTAGTGGAAGGGAAAGCATTGAGAGGCTAGATGAGAGATGCTTGAGATACATGTGTACCTGGGCACACACAGTTACATAAATATTCAGACATGAAACTGTTAGAGAAAGTTCATAATGGCAATGATTGTCACTTACTGTCTTATTTACGATCATATTGCTATCAGTCTTCTTTATAGTTTGTTGGTCTCTTTGGACATTTCATGACCAGAGGAACAATTCTAGAATAGGTTAACAAAACAGTTATTTGAAAAAAAAATGTTCTTAAAAATATTGAATAGAAGAAAATCCAAATGAAAGAGAGTCAGAGAGGGCTAGGTCCTTCTCCCTGCACCTCTACTGCATTCTTGTTTTCAAAGTATAGCTTTTATTTTTAGTGACAGAATATATTTTTAAAAGGCTTCTTCCTTCCCTCTCTGCATACGATAGCTCCCAGGCAGTGCCGCATCTGTGGAGGACTTGCAATGTATGAGTGTAGAGAGTGCTATGATGACCCTGACATCTCCGCAGGGAAGATCAAGCAGTTCTGTAAGACCTGCAGCACTCAGGTAATCCGAACTCACTGGTGGACCCGCCCTGCAGCAATCAGCTACTGATGGTCCAGAACACTGCAGGGTTTGAAAGCCTTTCAGAGTCAAAGTGCACTTTAAACATTCACAATAAATATTATTGCTCATGACTCTCTTCTGCTGGGTGTGTGTGTGTGTGTGTGTGTGTGTGTGTGTCTGTCTGTCTGTGAAGTACTTGACTGTTTTTAAGAGATGTGATGGTCAGTGAAAGGATTAGAGTCTGCCCCTTGAAACATAGCGTTAGCTCATGTGTGGTGTTTTCTTCATGGTCTATTTTAGGTTCACCTCCATCCCAGGAGGTTGAATCATACATATCACCAGTATCACTTCCAAAGACTTACCTGACTGGGACTGGAGACATGCTGCATCCCCTGTCAGAAGATGGAGTTATTTGCTGTTCTCTGCATAGAAACGAGCACTATGTTGCTTTTGTGAAGTATGGGAAGGATGACTCTGCCTGGCTCTTCTTTGACAGCATGGCTGATAGAGATGGTATTTAAAACTTTTCTTTTGGGGTGAGGTGCTTCCTAGTGAGAGTACTTGTTTGTAGTAATAGGGTATTTTGTGAGAGACTTCTTTGAAGGATATCATAGTGTTACAGGTTTTAATCTTCAAAGAGTATTAGTAATTCTGCTATTCAAACTAAGAAACAATAATGTTGTGACGTCTTGGCCCTTAGGCAGGTTTGTTAAAGAGTCCTGTCCATAACCCAGACTTGGGAAGTGGAGGATTGTGAATTAGAGGCCAGTTTGTGTTACACAGTAAGAACCTGTTTCAGGCTGTCCCATCTTAAAAAAAAAAAAAAAAAGAATCTTAAAATTCTATTTCTTTCCTTTTTGTATACAGTATAGTAGGCATTTATTTATTTATTTATTTCTGTTTTCTTTTTCTTTTTTTCTTTTTTAAATGCCAAATGCCTTTTATTGAAGGAGGGAGGAGGTCTTAAATACAGGCTTACAGCACAAGGGAAGAACCCCGAGGGCAGAAGTTCGCTACTGATGTTTTACAATCTTGCATCTAAGCTGTTAATGTAGTAGGCATTTATTGAGGACATAAATGCTAAACTCTGTGGGAATACTTGGTCATGGAAATCATGCCTGTTTTTCTGTTGTCTCAGCTAAAGTTGAAGGTGGTGAAGGTTGCATCGTTTGTATTTAACTCAGTCTTCCTGATCTCATGCATTTCATTTCAGGAAGAAACCTTTACCCAGTGAGCTGTTATTACCCAGGAAGCTTAGTTATTACTTAGTACACACTTGAGTGCCAGGACCTTGAGGGGTTTTGGTCACAGTACCCCTGAATACCCCATTTTCTCTACAGCTATTCTCCCAAGCCCTAGTCCCCCAGGTCTTCTGGTGTGGCTCTCTAATAACCAGAGGCCCAAGCTGTAGACCAGCAGTTCTCCATCTCTCCTCATCTCTCAGATGCCTGAGGTACAGCCCACCCCTCCTTGCATGTGCTTCACCCAGTGAAAATTAGCAGCATGACATTTGGGAAAGCACTTGGGAGAGCAAATGCGATCGTCAGAGCACATGCCTATTCTGATGATCAGTATATAAACAAACCATGCTAGAGGTGTGCAAGTATGTTTTTAAAACTTAGGGAAACAGTAGTGTGCATTTACTAAATTTGCTCAAAATCGGATATTCTTGTGGAAAAGAGTGTAAGGCTGCTAGTATCTGGGAGGGATATAAAAGTATGAGGGGCCAAGACTGTGTGCATACGTGGGTAGCAGCCTGCAAATCAGGGCTGCAGCTTTTCCTAAATATATGTCCTTTTACCAATTTTACTCACTTTTGGCTGCTGAACCCTCTCAGAAGCCAAAAAGGAGAAACTGAAAGTCAAAGGTGTTTCCCCCCCCCCCCTGATTTTGGGATTCAGTCTTCACTAAATTCTAGGATAGTAAAATTGTTATGGGGGGACAGGGTGCCCAGAGGATTTTGAAGTTTGCTGCCCTAAAAAGAGCTCTTCTCGTCCTAGGTGGTCAGAATGGCTTCAACATTCCACAAGTGACACCCTGCCCGGAAGTGGGAGAGTACTTAAAGATGTCTCTGGAGGACCTGCACTCTTTGGATTCCAGAAGGATTCAAGGCTGTGCACGCAGACTTCTTTGTGATGCGTACATGTGCATGTACCAGAGTCCAACATGAGCTTGTACAAATAACAGGTCATCTGAAATGGGCAGAGACCGAGCACAAAGCTTAGCGCTGTGTTTTCCTCTAGCTGGCGGTTCTGTCCGGTGCCCATTGCCGGCAATGGGTGTCTTTTGTGATGATGGCCCTTCAGCAAAGGATTCCTGTGTTTCCAAACGAATTGCTTTTTGTGTTCTTGAAGTATTTAATAAGAAGCATTTTGCACTCTAGGAAGTATGTTTGTGTTGTTTTTTAAGAAGTCTAAATGAAGTTATTAATACCTGAAACTTTAAGTTAACTGCATTGATGATAATGATATTTTTGGAAGCATACAGTTTTAATTGTGACATCTGAAACATCTTTTAGTCCATTGAGGATGTAAATAAATATTTCTTCTTATGGACCAAGGATATGAAATCATTTTTCTTTTGTAGCTATTGATTGCCTGAGGAAGAAATAATACGGCTTTATTAAGAGTCTCCCTTTACTCCAGTTATTGAAGGTGTGCTGAGTTTAATCGTTAATTTTTCCTATCTAGTGCTGATTTCCTGCATGTCTGTGTTTTGCTGAGTTTCTGTGTTCCTGCAGCAGTGGTTAGAACATGCTGACATTCCTTTCATGCTGTTATTTTCTATTTGTTCTGGTTTTGAGATAAATGAGTGACTTTGTTATAAAATGTCCATTTTTGATGTCATCTTGAGATTAGGGTAGATAGCAATTGGAGCATCTCAGTCATGGTAACAACATTTACTAGCAGGTTTCTGTAGGAGCTCTTAAGTATTTATAGAACAAGGCACAGTGATTTATGAAGTGACTGGAGTGGTAAGTAGATCATATATTCTTTTTTTTTTTTCCGAGAGACAGGGTTTCTCTGGATAATATATTTCTTATATAGGTACACACGGTCCAGAGAAAATAAAGTTGCTTAGAGACATTACTAACATTTTCCTGAAAAAGATGTATTAGATATTTAAAATTCTCATTGCAAATAAATTATTTTATTTTTAATTTTAAGTGAACCTCTTTTAATTTAAATAAGACTGTGATTTGATTGATCAGAGAGCCTTATACTCACTGATGTCACTTTTGTTTGACTTGAAATAATGGCATGATATCATTGTGTAAACTGGAATGTTAGTGACAGCTTCTCCTCCTGACTGAAGAAGTAGAACATGGATATCGTCTTAGGACTGCGTGTAGTGTGTGCATAGACCACGGTGGATGCTCTACACTAGAACTGTCAAGTATACAAGCCGGCACTGAGCGGTGTTTGTTGTCTGAGTGTTGTTTTGTGTATTGCTGTCTCTCTGGAATAATATTTCAACCTTACAGAAAGACAGAGAAGGTGTTGTATGTGTAGCATATGGCTTTATAAAATATTTAATGTCAAAAGAGAGTCTTTATAAATCTTGCTGTTATTTTTAAAGGCACTTTGCTCCTTGGTTTTATTATTCCATTTTGCTAGTGTGTATTAGCTTTATAAATCATAAGGCACAGAAGTTCTTCCATCTTGTAATCTTTGTACTTTGCAATAGAAAAGAACATAAATTCTGCAACAGACTTTTGTATATCTGAGTGCCTAGGCTTGGGTGAGGCCATGACCATGATGCAGTGAAGACCTCCAGCTATGGTCTAACCTTGCCTCCATCACCTTGGGACAGGTAAGAGTGGCCAGCACAGGGTCTGAGGCTTGCGGACTGACCACCCAGAGTCCAGTCACCGTGTAATAAGTGCGTATTGAATGAGGCTGTTAGTGTGGCTTTGAAAGGTTTAACTGAGGGATGATCATGAATCTGTACATAGGCAAGACTGGTTTAACAGGGAAAGGGGTGAGGGAAAGCGTTTTTGTTTGTTTTCATTGTAAGAATGGAGGCAAAATCCATGGCAAGAGAGACGAGCTACTTGGCTTTCAGAGCAGAGGACCCACAGCTTGTCTGACAGCGGCTCCAAAGTTGGGGTGGCTTTGTGAGTGAGCAGGACCACATCCACAGGCAGTCTGTGGCGAGATTCTCTCAAAGTAGCACTGTGTTCTTTAGCAGTAGTGAATGAGCGGGGGGCACACAGTGAAGGGCCCACTTTCAGTGGCTGGGGAGGCCTGAGGACCACAGGCCGGCAGGAGCATTCCCTCATGCTTTCTTGTCCCTCTGGATAGTCCTCCTCGTTTCTGGTTCAGCAGAGTCTGGTTTGCTGCGGGGGTAGTAGGGCTGCACTAGGTGGTGCAGATGTGTGCCTGTTGATTAATTTAAATCTTAGGTTTTCTGTGCTGTTTTCCCATTGCCTTTTAAAATGTTTGGATTATCCTTTTCTTTATCAAGATGATAGTATAGTAGGATCATCTTACTTACAACATGGTTTATGATCCATAGCTACAAATAGAAAATATAAGAATTCATATTTCTCGGCCGAGTGGTTAGTGGTGGTGCATGCCTTTAATCCCAGCACTTGGGGAGCAGAGCCAGGCAGATCTCTGTGAGTTTGAGGCCAGCCTGGTCTACAGAGCGAGATCAGGACAGGCACCAAAACTATACAGAGAAACCCTGTCTTGAGAAACAAAACAAAACAAACAAACAAAAAAATTCATGTTTCTCTACCTTGAAGTAAATCTGTATCTGTGTATGGAGAATCAGGGGCATGGGCAGAGGGAGAGGGAAGGGGACCAGGCACATTTTAATACCTAAGCTAAATGTCTAGCTTCTCACTGCCAGTTTCATAGAGAGTCCAACTCAATTCCCAAAATAATGTTTTCTAAGATGGGGCAAATGCTTTGAAAAACAGAAATAGGTATCTGTATAGTGCAGCTTTTGGTAGTTGCTATGCATTTTATCCTCAGAGTAACTTAGGGGTTTTTTTTTTTTTATTATATGTTTGCCAAATGCTTAGGTAAATGACCAGGCTCATTCTTTTTCCTACACACCCTCTTGAGCACAGAGGAGGACAAAGGATTGACTCATGTGGAGCTTGTCACCTCTCTGGGTGTCTGAATGTGGCATTTTCATAAATGCAGGAGTGGCAGCCCTCCTGGCTGGATTTTAGCAAGCAGCTATATAATTTTGTATCTGTGCATTATCCTACACTGAGGCAGGAGTACAAAATACAGTGTTTGGCCTTGGTGAACATGCGCCAACAAGTATTATTGGACATTTATTAGGTGGCTAGGATATGGCATGGGGCCTATGAGGCCTTGCTTTCTGCTCTCATACAGCTTACTGCCTAATTTCAACACCAGAGCATCTGTTTGATGACCTCTTAGCCTAGGTGTGGGTGACAGGCCTGTCTAGGACCAGTTTTGGAGACAATGTAGTGTAGCAGGGAAGTAAAGGACTGAGGAACAAAAAACCTGGTCCTTTCTCTACCACTTGCTCTGTAACCAGATGACACCTTGACTTCCTGAGCTGTAGGTTCTTGCTCTGTATGATGACGGGGTTGGATGATGCAGTTGATAGGGGCAAACGGGGGCAAACTGTCAAGGTTCCAGACCATGCCTAGATCTGATTTCCTGGTGGAGGTAGGAAATTTGAGCTCAGAGGTTCAGCAACAGAACCCAGTGGTCCAGTGTGTATGGAATCATAAGGTTGGAAGGCTCAAAGACCCTTTCTCTTTCTGTGACTATGGGGTCAAACAATGCTATTGTCTGTAGCAGTTATTTTATGTAAGTGTGCAGAAGTGGGTACTGACTGTTTATCTGTGTTTACATGTGAACTTATATAATAAGTGCATTTGGTATGTGTCCCTCAGCCCTCTATTCCTATAGCAATTAACAGTCTTTGGAATATATGTAAGTCTTAGAGGATATTTGATGGTACTTACTTGGGTATTTCCTTCCACCCTATTTCTATAGAAATAGAGGCTCTGGGAGCCAAAGAAATAGACAAAACTCTCATGTTGAAGGGAAAAAATCACTGAATTTATTTTTCTCTACTGCTTAATAATGTAAACATTTAAATTCATGGGAAGATTTTGCCTGCACCCCCTCCCCACACACACACTGGATAACAACTTGTCATAGTGTGCCCTCTTAGAGTAGGTAGCTCCTGAGGAGACCTGTGGTTGAAAACAAGACTGTCCTCCTTGGGTTTGGTGATTCCAGCCCCAGCCCAATTCTTCATCAGTGAAATAATTGGTTAGTTTCCGAATGTAGCCGGGGTGGGTGGAGAAGAGGATGTTAGGTGGAAACTATGAACAAACAGGGTCGGAGGAGGCAGTGAGCTGCCCGGGACAGCAGCGGACAGGGCTGGCATGATGGCAAGCTTCTGTGGCTCTGGGCATTGGCCCTCCTCATCAAAGATGTCAGAGCGTGGCTTCTTGTCAGGGAATTAAGCCCCCGTGGGAGCTTTTGTTGGTTGTCTTGTTGGGTGGGGAACTGGCTGGAGGTGGGGGGCGGGGCTATGCTTTGTCTTATTCTGAAGCCTGTAGGGTTTCTCTGAGTCCAGATGTGGTGAGAGGCTGAGCAGTGGAGCTGGCCAAGAGTAGTGGACAGTGGGGGTGGGGTAAACCCTTGCTGCTGGCCTTAAATGGCAGTGCTGTGGCTCCCGAGTGCCACGGGGTCCTGACCTCTGTCCTGGCAGCTGTGGTTCTGTCTCATCACATTTTAGTTCGCATTTTCTTCCTAACAGACTTGAGGGAGAAGGGCTGTTGATGCAGGGATGATCCTTCCAGGCACCACGGCCTCCGCACAGTTCTCTTGTGCTTTTAAATACTGTTGACTTTCACTAGTTATTTATTCCAAAGGGATTAGACTGGAGACACAACTGTCTTTGGTTTCATATTATGAAATAGCCTTGTGCTGCGGAATGTTAGCTCTGGAGAGTTGCCCTCATACCGGAAGCATCCATTTAATAAAATCCCACTGGCACTCCCTAGGGGGTATGGTTATTATCAGGCTGACCCAAAGGAACACATTTTGTATTCCATTCCTTTTCTGGTATCATGTTCAACATTTTTTTTTTTTTTGCCTGAAGAACATCCTTTTGTTTATGAAAACATGAGTAACATTGCATAAAACAGTCCCTTACTCTCAGAATGCTCCGATTTAGCCTTAATTTTGTTAAACTTAGAGATGAATGAAGTGCTGCTGTGGAAAGAAATGTACCATGTACTATTTCTGTATCATTAAAATAACAGTTTTTATGGTTCTTTCTCCTTGATTTCTTTAGGGGAAGGGTCTTGGGGTTGGGGGAACATGGAAATTGGTTCTTCATCAAGCTTCTAGGCACACATTGTGTCTAGGAGTGTTTCGAGGGTACCATCATTCAGCTCTGGGCCATAGCTTGGCAACTACACACTCTGGTGCTGGATATGGCTCATCGCCACCATCTCTAAGCCTCCAACCACAGGTTACTCCTGAGATGCCATCTCACCTGCAGATATGTGGCCAGAGACTGTTCATTTCAGGGGTGTGTGCTGGGCCTACGAGCTGCCAAGGACATGGCTACTTCTCTGTAATGCCCAGGGAATGATCGCATGACATCTTAGGGACTGAAATTTTACTCTGGGCTTCTTTTAGGTAACAAAATACATGAAAAATCCTCCTTCCTTGGAGACCAAGCCACTTAGTGCATCCAGGAAGGGATGCTCGACTGATCTGAGTTATATTGCTGTTGTAATACGTCAAGGTTTCTGTTTAGAAAACCCACAGCTGATAACATGATCGTGCTGATAACAGCATGGGCAGCTCGGCAGCTCTACTTTTGCTGAATTCAAAGGTTGGGATACATTTTCATAGATCTCATTCTTGCATTTGGGCATATTGATGTGACAGGGATTGGATTGCCATCTGTGGATA
>NC_051067.1:79950353-79984412 GCF_004664715.2 Peromyscus leucopus
AAGTGAAAACTCCATAGTTCTCTGCTTTATTTGTGAGGTGCCATGTAACACATACCAAAGCCTTTCTTTTCAGGAGATGAGTGTGCAGGCTGTACTGATGGAACTTTCAGGGGCACACGCTACTTCACCTGTGCCCTGAAGAAGGCGCTGTTCGTGAAACTGAAGAGCTGCAGACCGACTCTAGGTTTGCGTCCTTGCAGCCTGTTCCTAATCAGATTGAAAGGTGTAATTCTTTAGGTATTTGGATACTTTTAAATTTATTTACCTATCTGGAATGACTGTTCATGATGCCTTTCAGTATCTGAGGATGACAGTGTTGAAATGATTCACTTGCCAATGAATGTCAGGTTTCTAAGTTGGTAAAGATTGTTACTTGGTACATAAGAAAGTTGTCCTAAGAGGAGATACGTTGAAGTCAGGGAAAGTGTTTAGGATCTAAAGAGGGAAAAGTAGTGGTTTGCTTTTTCTTCTCTCTTTGATTATGGACATTTAATTTTTGGCAGTATTGGTGGTAGAAATGAAATGTGGCCTTTTAGCATTACTTCCCCCTCACCATCTTTTTAAAATACTTCATTCAGGATATCCTATGAAGAAATCTGATACATTCTGGGAATATAGTCAGCTTGACAGATGAAGGACTATTCTTCTCAGTACTTGTCACTAGCTTGCTGATGCTGGCCTTTCCAGTTCTGAGCAATAGTGAGAGTCATGCAAAGAAAATAGAGAAACCATCTTTATGAAAGACATTTTCTAAATGTTGAAAAGTGCCTTGGAAATTTTGTTTTCTTTTTATGCTTGAAAATGAAATATTTTGGACAAGTAACAAAATATTTATTTGATGGGTGCTTAATTGACTTAGTTTTCTAAATTCTGTATGAAGGGAGTGATGTTTGAAAGTGAATAATGGCCTTTTTATAACCCTAGATAAATGGCAGTTAACTAAAGTAAAAAAAAAATTGCAGAGGATACCAAAATATACTTTAAATGATGCATATATGTACATGTATATGAATATATAATATCATGGTTTAAAATAATTATTTTCATTTTTTTATCTTTTCAGCATTTGGAGGCTACTTAAGTGAAGTAGTAGAAGAAAATACTCCACCAAGAATGGAAAAGGAAGGTTTAGAGATAATGATTGGAAAGAAAAAAGGCATCCAGGGCCATTACAATTCTTGTTACTTAGACTCAACTTTATTCTGTGAGTTCCTGTTTTCTGCAGTAGGTGTAGATAGTACTGTGTCGGGAGGTGGGAGAAAGGTAGGTATGTGTATGTATGTAGATGTGCTGTGTGTGGAGAACAGGTAGTGTGTGTGTGTGTGTGTGTGTGTGTGTGTGTGTGTGTAGTGCTGTGGGGAGAGGGGACAGGTAGGTGTGTGTGTGTGTGTGTGTGTGTGTGTGTGTGTGTGGTGTAGATAGTGCTGTGGGTGAAGGGACAGGTAGGTAGTGTGTGTGTGTGTGCTGTGGGGGGGGTGTGTGTATGTGTGTAGATAGTGCTGTGGCAGGAGGGATAGGTAGGTGTGTGTGTGTGTGTGTGTGTGTGTGTGTGTGTGTGTGTAGATGGTGCTGGGGGGGGAGGGAGACAGGTAGGTGTGGTGTATGTGAAAAAAGGTGCCAGGTGCCTTTGAGTAGAGAAACTAACAGAGTTAGGACCAGATTTGGTCCTTGGTAGCTAAAGAATTTCATATCCTAATCCTAGATCCACAGCACTAATATAAAACACTGCAGTGAATAATGAGTAGGAGCAGTGGTCCCTGTGAACAGATACTCTAAGGACATCTGCCTCCAGTGTAGTATGATTGCCTGTATGCCAAGGAACCTGCAGTCAGCTATGGCATTGTGTGCTGCATGTTTTAGTATATCGAGAGGATCATAAAAATTCTTTATATTCAAAATCATTTTCTATGGGATCACTGTTCCCTCCTTTGTGTAGTTTTTCTTAAGTGGAGCAAGTTAATATGACAAGGGTCATTAGGCTCTGAAGCTTGAACCAAGAATAGAGAGCCTTAAGGACTGTGCACTGCCAGTTAAACTAAGTGGCTCTGCTGGCTCTCTACCCCAAGAGGCAGGAAGTTAGCATGGATGGTAGAATTTTAAAAGTAGAGAACAGAATAAAGGTGGTGGGTCTTCTGTTGGTGGAATACTTTTGATTAAACAAACAGACCTTATAACATTACTACAATATTCCTTAGATTCCTGATAAAAATTTATTTTAGTCAAATTTTTTTCTTTGATCCTAGCAATTTTTTGTTGCTTGTCACTCACAAGTTATTTTAAGGAAACACATATCTTATGTGTTTATGTGGATTTGCCCTGACTAGTGATCTCTAACTTTCTACCCATGTTGTCTCTGTGTGACTGACTTCCAGGCCTCTCTTGGCTTATGCAAACAAATTTTTTCTACCATTCCCTGGCATGTTTTTATCCTTCACGTGTGTGGTGTAGTCTTGGTGTTTCTGGTCTGGACCTTCAGGGTCTCTGGGCAGAAACAACTGAACACAGCCTGTGCTGTCTGATGGGTTCTTATGCCAGTGGTTCCCTACCCTGTTCTTTTTCCTTTCTGACTCCTTTAAGAATCTTTCTCAAATATTATTGTGTTTATAACATGAGGGAAAATGTTCTTTTTATTTTGCAGCTTATTTGCTTTTAGTTCTGCCCTGGACACTGTGTTACTTAGACCCAAAGAAAAGAATGATGTAGAGTATTATAGTGAGACTCAAGAGCTACTAAGGACAGAGATAGTTAATCCTCTGAGAATGTAAGTAGAAGACACGTGTTTTGTTTTTAGTGGTGTTCTTTTTGCTGTTTTCTTGTATAGTAATTAATTTATGCTCTGGATATAGTAAAGAAAGAAAAGAACAGAAATTAGTTCTCATGAAATACCAACTTTTTAAAACCTTTACTCTTCTTCTGTTTATTTCTTTCTTAAGTCTGGACAGTGTATAGAACTTAGTGCATTCTGTAAAATGATGTGAACCATTTGGTATCATGCATTACAAGTTAGTAATGACACTCTGCACTAGAAACCGATGAGGTGTATTAAAGTAATATGGTGTTTTGTTTGTTTAAAAGATTGTATTTAGGTCTTCCTCTCTCTCTACTAAGGTGAATTGTAATACTACAGAAGATCATGTGGGAAGGAAGACTTTGATACATAGTGCTGATGTGTGATAACATCACAAGACATTTACTCGATGAAGAGTTAGGTTAGCCAATGATCATGAAACAGATAGGAACATAGAAAACAACTATACAGTTTTAAGGTCAGTTAATGATCAATTGAAATTTTGTGATATACTTTTCTTAACAATGAAATAAAAATTAATATATTTAAGAAAGAACAAAATATGGAAATAAAGTTATGTCATATAACTAAGAAAGTAAATTTAAAAGAGAACAAATTCTCTAGATACTTTTCTTTAATTTTGTAATCAAATACCTTATCCTTTAATTACGTGCTTTGATTTTCACATTAGTTAATTGTCTTACACAAATTTTAAACTTCGAGATTTTCTTTCCCTATGTAAATGACACTAGTACAGGTCAAATCTTAACTACAAGGCATGCTATCACAGCCTGCCTTCTTTTTAGAACACTAAGTCTATCGGTTAAGTGTTCTTTGCATGCTATTGCCCAACCAGTCCAGAATCATGGTTATCATACTTTGTTACCCACTCTACAGCAAGAAAGAGTTCCGGATGGCCTATGAAACCAAGATGCATCTTGCAGGCATGGTGGTATACACCTGTAATTCCAGCACTTGATAGCTTAAGAGGCTAAGGCAAGATCAATTGAGCCCAGAGATTTGAGATACATTTCTTGTGTCTGCAAACTTTGTATCTGTTGTTTGGACAGAGGTTTTGCTTTCTCTATTAGAAGCTTCCCACAGGCAGAGACCCTGTTTTGTTTGTTTTTGTTGTTGTTTTGTTTTTTTTAATCTTCTCGCCTTTGTATTCCTGGTGCCCTACATATATCATATGACATAAGTGGTAGGTGTTTAGTGTATGCTGATTGCAAAGAGCTAACAAGTGAGTGAATAGTCACTCTAAAAAGCAGGTACATGGTGTGATTAGCTGGCTCTGACTTGCTCTTTTAAGCCCATAGTCTCCTGTAGTCAAGAGAATGTCGTAATTATGTTGACTGGGTAAGACTTTATAGATTTTTAGTATCATCAATTCCTTTTCCATGTCTCTTATCCTGCAATATTAAAAGGACTTGCTAAAATTTGGACATCTTGTTTTGTAAAATAAATATTTTAATATAATAAGCAAATGCCATTTAAAAATCATTCACCAGGTCTTTTTAAAAAGTTCATAATTGGGGCTAGAGAGATGACTCAGCGGTTAAGAACACTGGCTGCTTTTCCAGAGGTCCTGAGTTCAATTCCCAGCAACCACATGGTGGCTCACAACCATCTGTAAGGAGATCTGGTGCCCTCTTCTGTCTGTAATGCAGACATTACACTGTAATAATAAATAAATAAATAAATCTTTTAAAAAAAATAAAAGTCTGTAAAAAAAAGTTCAGAATTGACCAGGCGGTTGTGGCACATTCCTTTAATCCCAGCACTTGGGAGGCAGAGCCAGGTGAATCTCTGTGAGTTCGAGGGTATGGAGCAAGATCTCTGGTCTACAGAGCAAGATCCAGGACAGGCACCAAATCTACACAGAGAATCCCTGTCTCGAAACAAACAGACAAAAAGTTCAGAATTGTATTGGTACATGGTAGTCATTTTTGAGGTGTTTAATAGGATCTAGGAACAATTCTGGTTCTCAGACTTTGACTTTTCAAAGTTCTGTAAGAAGCCTACGAATATAATTGTATAATTATATTCTTAAAAATAAATGCCATATCTGTTGTTGGCTTAACATGTTATAATTGTATGAGAAGTATTTGATTATTAAGATGTGTCATATAACTCACTGTGCCAGTGTCAATTAATTCATTTTTATCAACGTAGATATGGATATGTGTGTGCCACAAAAATTATGAAACTGAGGAAAATACTTGAAAAAGTTGAGGCTGCATCAGGATTTACCTCTGAAGAAAAAGGTGACTCTTTTAATTTATAATACATACATTGAAAATAACTTGAAAGTATGTTATTTAACAATATGCTAAATTATTTCCTGAAATATACCTGTATAGTTTAGAGGGTTAATTTTAAGTTAGAATTATTTGAGAGGGCTAGGGATATAGCTCAGTGGTAGAGTGTGCAAGAGGCCTTGGGTTTCATTCCCAGCACTGCAAAAATGAATGAAAAATTTCTTTTCTATGTGATATGCATATTTCTCCTGATTTGGTGATTCTTCTAAAGTGGATGTGCTGGTGAAACAACTCTTTAAGAGGCTGGCTGGCTGCCGGGCAGTGGTGGCGCACGCCTTTAATCCCCCCCGCACTCGGAGGCAGAGCTAGGCAGATCTCTGTGAGTTCGAGGCCAGCCTGGTCTACAGAGCGAGATCCAGGAGAGGCATCAAAACTATACAGAGAAACCCTGTCTTGAAAAAACAAAAACAAAACAAACAAAACAAAAAAGGCTGGCTGGTTCTACAGCAGATGACTAAGTAAAGGGCTTTCCTTGTCACCTGCAGTGGTATTTGGAGTTGCTTTCTCTTCCTGTGGCGAGTGGTGTCCTGAGCACTCAGTTTCCCACTGTGCTCCTGTTGAAAGGGGCTGTGGAACAGCTGGCCAGCACTTCCGTCTACTCACAACTGAAGAATTTGCTCAGATTCAACTTCTGACTTTTGAGTCTGTTAACAGTATATTATAACTAGCTGTGGTTATTACTTAAATAGAAGGAAAAATAGAGCATATATCAGGTATTATTTTACTGAAAACCCCCAAAAGACATAAAAATAATTTCACTGTGTGTGGATGAGTATATTCTATTAAACGGGGCAACATGACAACAAAATGAAAAAGTAATGTTTTATTATAATCTTTAAATAAGTTTTCTCTTGTCAGGAAAACTTGAAAAAAACTAAACTTTTAATTGAAATAATACTGAATGAATGAAACTAATTTCTTGTAGAAATGTGTCTGTTATAAAGAGTAGAATGGTTTTTAAACTTTCCCTGTGATTTACTTAATTTTTTTGTTTGTTTTCTCCTAGATCCTGAAGAATTTCTAAATATCCTGTTTCATGATATTTTAAGGGTTGAACCATTGTTAAAAATCAGGTAACTCTCAAGCTGTCTGGGAACATTAGGGAAATAGACCTTCTTTACCACTGCCATGCTCAGTAGGAATGAAGTCTTTACTGATACTTCATCGGTGTTTAAAAAGAATCTTATTCTAACTGAATTTAAAAAAAAAACAACAAAAATGTGGGAATATTGTTTTTGGCTTCCCATCACTTACAGAGCTCAGTTAGCCTTAAATTAGCTCTTTAGTTCTCAGTTTAGTAACTTAATCTCTTCCTTCTCCCTGTGTTGAAAGAATACCCCAATTTACTGTGATATGGTTCTTAGTGAGATTCTGAATGTCTGAGCTTCCCAGGCATTTGAGTGGTCACAATCTGGTGGACCCTCTCAATTTCAGTCTTGGCTTCTCTGGTGAGCACCTTAGGAGTGTGCTGTCCACTTCCTCAATAGCCAACACTGGTGAGTTCTTTACCTCTGTGTCTAAGAGGCGCAGTTTGAACCCATGTTAAACTGATTTGTGGGAGCAAGGAAAGTACCACAGTTCAAGTTTGGTACTCTTTGACATGGTGAATAAGCATTGGGTGTACATACTTATTAGCAAGTCAGAGTTGGTAATTGTTTTATATATGCCTAGAAAAATCCTAAAATTGTCTACAAGAATTCACAAAAGAATTTATAATCTAGCCATGTAAAAAGTAATCATGGGAAAACCAGTAAAATTTTTGTATTCCTTTAAGCATATAGAAAAGAGAATATTTTATGTTTTAGGAAAGAAAAATAAGAAGCAATCAATTTAAAAAAAATTTTTTTTTAGGAGGGGGATTTCAAGACAGGGTTTCTCTGTATAGTTTTAGTTCCTGTCCTGGATCTCGCTCTGTAAACCAGGCTGGCCTCAAACTCACAAAAACTCAGAAAAGAACAGGCCTCCACAGATATCAAACAAACATAGTGTATCAAGTTGCATATGAAGACTAGGCACCTCCCTTATATTAAGGCTGGACAAGGCAACCCAGTAAGAGGGATTGGGTCCTAAAAGCCAGCAAAAGAGTCAGAGACAGCCCCTGCCCCCAGTGTGAGGAGTACATATTGAAAGAATTTTTTCTATAGCTTTTTAGCTTTTGTAGTTATCAACAACCAATTTTATTCTAGTCGGGCAGTGGTGGCGCATGCCTTTAATCCCAACACTCAGGAGGCAGAGGCAGGCAGCTCTCTGTGAATTCAAGGTCAGCCTGGGCTATAGAGTGAGTTCCAGGAAAGGCACCAAAGCTATAAAGAGAAACCCTGTCTCAAACCAAAAAAAAAAAAAAAAAAAAAAAAGAAAGAAAGAAAAGAAAAAAATAATGTTATTCTAGAATAACTGCTGGTTTCTTGGATTTTAATCTGTTGTTATTAGCTTTGAGTTCTCAAGAGTGCTCTAGCTTGTTACCAGATTTTAAGTTTTGTAAATTCAGGACATAGTTTGCTTAGGGAAACTGAAGATCACTATAGCGTGCTCTCTGAATTATAGAGGTTTTGCTGATATTTTTCTCTAAAACTCTTGAAATCTAGATATACATTTAAACAAGGTGATTCTAAACCCAGACACTGCTAAAAAAGATAAGTAGTAAACTGAAAGATTAAAAACAATCTTAGTAGAATTAGTTTTAAGGATTACTAGTAAGCTGGTAAGGGAAGGGAGATGTTGGACATGTTTTCCCTGTGGTGGGTGTTTGTAGACGGTTTCCCTGTATTTGTCAAGTCAGTGGGTAACCATCTAAAGAGCACCTGGTGACTGAAAGGCTAGAGGACAGTTGTTAGGGTCCCTGGGCTTCACACCGATAGGAAATTATCCTTCCCTACATCTAGGGAATAAGAAAGTTTGCTCTAGGTCTAAGAGTCTGTCATTGAGGCAGTTAAGCATTTGTTCTAGTCATTAAAAGCAGTCCTCACAACTGTCTGTAACTCCAGTTCCAGGGGACCTGACACCCATGGCAAAGCACCAATGTACATAAAATAAAAATAATTTTTTTAAAAAAAAAGCAGTAGCTGCTTTCTAGATTTGGAGGGCGAAATCAAATTGATTATTGTTCATATAGTGTTTCTTGACTGGGATATTATTTTACATTTTTCTTGTGATGGCAAAGAGAACTTTTGAATAATTTATACATAAGGCAGAAGAAATAATTTACGAGGTCTTCTGCATAAGTGCATTTAATTATCTCATCCAAATCATTGCCTTTCACCTGGCATTTGGACAATCCAAGACTGCACATCAGCATTCTGGTATCGTATTCTCAGGTCCTGTCAGATGGCTTCATATACTGAGTCAGGCATTTAATAGATAGCTTATTGCATTTCTTTCTTCATGCTCCTAGATCAGCAGGTCAAAAAGTTCAAGACTGTAACTTCTATCAAATTTTTATGGAAAAAAATGAGAAAGTTGGAGTTCCTACAATTCAGCAGTTACTAGAATGGTCTTTTATCAACAGCAACCTGAAATTTGCCGAGGTTAGTGATTCTAACTGGGTTTTTATTGTTACTTTATTTTGTTTCTTATCAGTTCTGGGGATTAAATCCAGGACTTTGTACACACTACCCAAGTGCTGCCCCACTGAACCACACCCAGCTCTCACTGTGCTTTAAGCAAGAATAGTTTGAAGAAACTACATTTAAAAAAAAACATGATGTTCCAACTTTGTTCTTTTTTAAGAAAGCCCCTTAGCTTAAGTTGGAATGTTTTGGATTTGGGTTCCAAAAGAAAAAAAGCTAATTTTGAACTTTAAAAGTAGCCTAATACCAAAGATATACATACACATACATGTTTATGTTTTTAGTTGTCATTTTACTCACACATATTATCTAAACATGTCAAAGGTAATGTTACTTTTCTCCCTTTGTTAAGAGATAAAATGCCGGTAAAATTTTTCTATATAGGTTTGCTATTGAATGTGATAGAAAAGTTTCTTTTACTGTCTGAATGTATAATTTCTGCAGTGCATGCTGTGGTCTGTTTTTATCATGTTCGTCTCTGAGGTGGTATTTTACTTACTTCTTTGCTGATGTATAGGAGCATCAAGTCTGGAAATTCTGTAGCTTGCTGCTGCTCTGCCTTCACATTGCACATTCACAAGTGGGCTCTGTTTCATGGGCAGCAACACTGGTAAAAGCACTGCTGGTTTGACAGCCATGACTGTTTCAAATTCATAGGGAAACATTTTTGTTTTTTACGAGTTTCCTCCATGAGTTACAGGGGATAGGACTCAAGGCTATGGACATGCTAGGTAAGCACTACATTTAGCTGAGTACCCAGCTACTTAGGACTTTGATTTCTAAAACTATTTGTCTTTTTTTTTTTTTTTTTTTTTTAAGGCACCATCATGCTTGATTATCCAGATGCCTCGGTTTGGAAAAGACTTTAAGCTATTTAAAAAAATTTTTCCTTCTCTGGAATTAAATATAACAGATTTGCTTGAAGACAGTAAGTATACAGTCCTTTGTTTGTTTAGGTTTTATTTAGAAATAGTTGGCCTGGGCTTTTCATTAGTTATAGTACTTTTGGTAGGTAATTCAGTATCTGAAGAACTTGGCATATTAAGCCAATAATTTGAGTGCTGGGAATTTATTCTGAAAAAAAGTAGAGGTAAAAATAAACACTTTAAATGCAAAATTACTTATTATCTGACAAGAAATTAGAGACAAGTAAATGTTAATAAGAGGGAAGTGGTTAATTGGATTATATATCCAAACAATACACGTACTACCATTAAAACCCACAGGTTTGAGGACAACACATGTCAAAGCAATGTGTGTGGTAGTTAGTGGAAGGGAAAGCATTGAGAGGCTTGAGATACATGTGTACCTGGGCACACACAGTTACATAAATATTCAGACATGAAACTGTTAGAGAAAGTTCATAATGGCAATGATTGTCACTTACTGTCTTATTTACGATCATATTGCTATCAGTCTTCTTTATACTTTGTTGGTCTCTTTGGACATTTCATGACCAGAGGAACAATTCTAGAATAGGTTAACAAAACAGTTATTTGAAGAAAAAAAAATGTTCTTAAAAATATTGAATAGAAGAAAATCCAAATGAAAGAGAGTCAGAGAGGGCTAGGTCCTTCTCCCTGCACCTCTACTGCATTCTTGTTTTCAAAGTATAGCTTTTATTTTTAGTGACAGAATATATTTTTAAAAGGCTTCTTCCTTCCCTCTCTGCATACGATAGCTCCCAGGCAGTGCCGCATCTGTGGAGGACTTGCAATGTATGAGTGTAGAGAGTGCTATGATGACCCTGACATCTCCGCAGGAAAGATCAAGCAGTTCTGTAAGACCTGCAGCACTCAGGTAATCTGAACTCACTGGTGGACCCGCCCTGCAGCAATCAGCTACTGATGGTCCAGAACACTGCAGGGTTTGAAAGCCTTTCAGAGTCAAAGTGCACTTTAAACATTCACAATAAATATTATTGCTCATGACTCTCTTCTGCTGGGGTGTGTGTGTGTGTGTGTGTGTGTGTGTGTGTGTGTGTGTGTGTGTGTGTGTGTGTATGTGTGTGTGAAGTACTTGACTGTTTTTAAGAGATGTGATGGTCAGTGAAAGGATTAGAGTCTGCCCCTTGAAACATAGCGTAAGCTCATGTGTGGTATTTTCTTCATGGTCTATTTTAGGTTCACCTCCATCCCAGGAGGTTGAATCATACATATCACCCAGTATCACTTCCCAAAGACTTACCTGACTGGGACTGGAGACATGGCTGCATCCCCTGTCAGAAGATGGAGTTATTTGCTGTTCTCTGCATAGAAACGAGCCACTATGTTGCTTTTGTGAAGTATGGGAAGGATGACTCTGCCTGGCTCTTCTTTGACAGCATGGCTGATAGAGATGGTATTTAAAACTTTTCTTTTGGGGTGAGGTGCTTCCTAGTGAAAGTACTTGTTTGTAGTAATAGGGTATTTTGTGAGAGACTTCTTTGAAGGATATTAAAAGATTTTAATCTTCAAAGAGTATTAGTAATTCTGCTATTCAAACTAAGAAACAATAATGTTGTGACGTCTTGGCCCTTAGGCAGGTTTGTTAAAGAGTCCTGTCCATAACCCCAGACTTGGGAAGTGGTGGATTGTGAATTAGAGGCCAGTTTGTGTTACACAGTAAGAACCTGTTTCAGGCTGTCCCACCTTAAAAAAAAAAAAAAAAAAAAAAAAAAAAAAAAAAAAAAAAAAAAAAAAAAAAAAAAGAATCTAAAATTCTATTTCTTTCCTTTTTGTATACAGTATAGTAGGCATTTATTTATTTATTTTTCTGTTTTCTTTTTTTTTTTTCTTTTTTAAATGCCGAATGCCTTTTATTGAAGGAGGGAGGAGGTCTTAAATACAGGCTTACAGCACAAGGGGAGAACCCCTGAGGGCAGAAGTTCGCTACTGATGTTTTACAATCTTGCATCTAAGCTGTTAACGTAGTAGGCATTTATTGAGGACATAAATGCTAAGCTCTGTGGGAATACTTGGTCATGGAAATCATGCCTGTTTTTCTGTTGTCTCAGCTAAAGTTGAAGGTGGTGAAGGTTGCATCGTTTGTATTTAACTCAGTCTTCCTGATCTCATGCATTTCATTTCAGGAAGAAACCTTTACCCAGTGAGCTGTTATTACCCAGGAAGCTTAGTTATTACTTAGTACAGACTTGAGTGCCAGGACCTTGAGGGGTTTTGGTCACAGTACCCCTGAATTACCCCATTTTCTCTACAGCTATTCTCCCAAGCCCTAGTCCCCCAGGTCTTCTGGTGTGGCTCTCTAATAACCAGAGGCCCAAGCTGTAGACCAGCAGTTCTCCATCTCTCCTCATCTCTCAGATGCCTGAGGGTACAGCCCACCCCTCCTTGCATGTGCTTCACCCAGTGAACATTAGCAGCATGACATTTGGGAAAGCACTTGGGAGAGCAAATGCGATCGTCAGAGCACATGCCTATTCTGATGATCAGTATATAAACAAACCATGCTAGAGGTGTGCAAGTATGTTTTTAAAACTTAGGGAAACAGTAGTGTGCAATTACTAAATTTGCTCAAAATCGGATATTCTTGTGGAAAAGAGTGTAAGGCTGCTAGTATCTGGGAGGGATATAAAAGTATGAGGGGCCAAGACTGTGTGCATACGTGGGTAGCAGCCTGCAAATCAGGGCTGCAGCTTTTCCTAAATATATGTCCTTTTACCAATTTTACTCACTTTTGGCTGCTGAACCCTCTCAGAAGCCAAAAAGGAGAAACTGAAAGTCAAAGGTGTTTTTTTTTTTTCCCCCCTGATTTTGGGATTCAGTCTTCACTAAATTCTAGGATAGTAAAATTGTTATAGGGGGACAGGGTGCCCAGAGGACTTTGAAGTGTGCTGCCCTAAAGAGAGCTCTTCTCGTCCTAGGTGGTCAGAATGGCTTCAACATTCCACAAGTGACACCCTGCCCGGAAGTGGGAGAGTACTTGAAGATGTCTCTGGAGGACCTGCACTCTTTGGATTCCAGAAGGATTCAAGGCTGTGCACGCAGACTTCTTTGTGATGCGTACATGTGCATGTACCAGAGTCCAACCATGAGCTTGTACAAATAACAGGTCATCTGAAATGGGCAGAGACCGAGCACAAAGCTTAGCGCTGTGTTTTCCTCTAGCTGGCGGTTCTGTCCGGTGCCCATTGCCGGCAATGGGTGTCTTTTGTGATGATGGCCCTTCAGCAAAGGATTCCTGTGTTTCCAAACGAATTGCTTTTGTGTTCTTGAAGTATTTAATAAGAAGCATTTTGCACTCTAGGAAGTATGTTTGTGTTGGTTTTTTAAGAAGTCTAAATGAAGTTATTAATACCTGAAACTTTAAGTTAACTGCATTGATGATAATGATATTTTTGGAAGCATACATTTTAATTGTGACATCTGAAACATCTTTTAGTCCATTGAGGATGTAAATAAATATTTCTTCTTATGGACCAAGGATATGAAATCATTTTTCTTTTGTAGCTATTGATTGCCTTGAGGAAGAAATAATATGGCTTTATTAAGAGTCTCCCTTTACTCCAGTTATTGAAGGTGTGCTGAGTTTAATTGTTAATTTTTCCTATCTAGTGCTGATTTCCTGCATGTCTGTGTTTTGCTGAGTTTCTGTGTTCCTGCAGCAGTGGTTAGAACATGCTGACATTCCTTTCATGCTGTTTTTTTCTATTTGTTCTGGTTTTGAGATAAATGAGTGACTTTGTTATAAAATGTCCATTTTTGATGTCATCTTGGAGGATTAGGGTACATAGCAATTGGAGCATCTCAGTCATGGTAACAACCTTTACCTAGCAGGTTTTCTGTAGGAGCTCTTAAGTATTTATAGAACAAGGCACAGTGATTTATGAAGTGACTGGAGTGGTAAGTAGATAATATATTCTTTTTTTTTTTCCGAGACAGGGTTTCTCTGGATAATATATTCTTATATAGGTACACGGTCCAGAGAAAATAAAGTTGGCTTAGAGACATTACTAACATTTTCCTGAAAAGATGTATTAGATATTTAAAATTCTCATTGCAAATAAATTATTTTATTTTTAATTTAAGTGAACCTCTTTTAATTTAAATAAGACTGTGATTTGATTTGATCAGAGAGCCTTATACTCACTGATGTCACTTTTGTTTGACTTGAAATAATGGCAGTGATATCATTGTGTAACTGGAATGTTAGTGACAGCTTCCTCCTCCTGACTGAAGAAGTAGAACACGGATATCGTCTTAGGACTGCGTGTAGTGTGTGCATAGACCACGGTGGATGCTCTACACTAGAACTGTCAAGTATACAAGCCGGCACTGAGCGGTGTTTGTTGTCTGAGTGTTGTTTTGTGGTATTGCTGTCTCTCTGGAATAATATTTCAACCTTACAGAAAGACAGAGAAGGTGTTGTATGTGTAGCATATGGCTTTATAAAATATTTAATGTCAAAAGAGAGTCTTTATAAATCTTGCTGTTATTTTTAAAGGCACTTTGCTCCTTGGTTTTATTATTCCATTTTGCTAGTGTGTATTAGCTTTATAAATCATAAGGCACAGAAGTTCTTCCATCTTGTAATCTTTGTACTTTTGCAATAGAAAAGAACATAAATTCTGCACAGACTTTTGTATATCTGAGTGCCTAGGCTTGGTGGTGAGGCCATGACTAGATGGCAGTGAAGACCTCCAGCTATGGTCTAACCTTGCCTCCATCACCTTGGGACTGGTGAGAGTGGCCAGCACAGGGTCTGAGGCTTGCGGACTGACCACCCAGAGTCCAGTCACCCTGTAATAAGTGCGTATTGAATGAGGCTGTTAGTGTGGCTTTGAAAGGTTTAACTGAGGGATGATCATGAATCTGTACATAGGCAAGACTGGTTTAACAGGGAAAGGGGTGAGGGAAAGCGTTTTTGTTTGTTTTCATTGTAGAATGGAGGCAAAAATCCATGGCAAGAGAGACGAGCTACTTGGCTTTCAGAGCAGAGGACCCACAGCTTGTCTGACAGCGGCTCCAAAGTTGGGGTGGCACTTTGTGAGTGAGCAGGACCACATCCACAGGCAGTCTGTGGCGAGATTCTCTCAAAGTAGCACTGTGTTCTTTAGCAGTAGTGAATGAGTGGGGGCACACAGTGAAGGGCCCGCTTTCAGTGGCTGGGGAGGCCTGAGGATCACAGGCCGGCAGGAGCATTCCTCATGCTTTCTTGTCCCTCTGGATAGTCCCTCCTCGTTTCTGGTTCCAGCAGAGTCTGGTTTGCTGCGGGGGTAGTAGGGCTGCACTAGGTGGTGCAGATGTGTGCCTGTTGATTAATTTAAATCTTAGGTTTTCTGTGCTGTTTTCCCATTGCCTTTTAAAATGTTTGGATTATCCTTTTCCTTATCAAGATGATAGTATAGTAGGATCATCTTACTGACAACATGGTTTATGATCCATAGCTACAAATAGAAAATATAAGAATTCATATTTCTCGGCCGGGTGGTAGTGGTGGTGCATGCCTTTAATCCCAGCACTTGGGGAGCAGAGCCAGGCAGATCTCTGTGAGTTTGAGGCCAGCCTGGTCTACAGAGCGAGATCCCAGGACAGGCACCAAAACTACACAGAGAAACCCTGTCTTGAGAAACAAAACAAAACAACAACAAAAAAAATTCATGTTTCTCTACCTTGAAGTAAATCTGTATCTGTGTATGGAGAATCAGGGGCATGGGCAGAGGGAGAGGGAAGGGGACCAGGTACATTTTAATACCTAAGCTAAATGTCTAGCTCCTCACTGCCAGTTTCATAGAGAGTCCAACTCAATTCCCAAAATAATGTTTTCTAAGATGGGGCAAATGCTTTGAAAAACAGAAATAGGGATCTGTATAGTGCAGCTTTTGTTAGTTGCTATGCATTTTATCCTCAGAGTAACTTAGGGTTTTTTTTATTATATGTTTGCCAAATGCTTAGGTAAATGGCCAGGCTCATTCTTTTTCCTACACACCCTCTTGAGCACAGAGGAGGACAAAGGATTGACTCATGTGGAGCTTGTCACCTCTCTGGGTGTCTGAATGTGGCATTTTCATAAATGTAGGAGTGGCAGCCCTCCTGGCTGGATTTTAGCAAGCAGCTATATAATTTTGTATCTGTGCATTATCCTACACTGAGGCAGGAGTACAAAATACAGTGTTTGGCCTTGGTGAACATGCGCCAACAAGTATTTATTGGACATTTATTAGGTGGCTAGGATATGGCATGGGGCCTATGAGGCTTGCTTTCTGCTCTCATACAGCTTACTGCCTAATTTCAACACCAGAGCATCTGTTGATGACCTCTTAGCCTAGGTGTGGGTGACAGGCCTGTCTGGGGACCAGTTTTGGAGACAATGTAGTGTAGCAGGGAAGTAAAGGACTGAGGAACAAAAAACCTGGGTCCTTTCTCTACCACTTGCTCTGTAACCAGACGACACCTTGACTTCCTGAGCTGTAGGTTCTTGCTCTGTATGATGAAGGGGTTGGACGGTGCAGTCGGATAGGGGAAAACGGGGCAAACTGTCAAGGTTCCAGACCATGCCTAGATCTGATTTCCTGGTGGAGGTAGGAAATTTGAGCTCAGAGGTTCAGCAACAGAACCCAGTGTCCAGTGTGTATGGAATCATAAGGTTGGAAGGTTTCAAAGACCCTTTCTCTTTCTGTGACTATGGGGTCAAACAATGCTATTGTCTGTAGCAGTTATTTTATGTAAGTGTGCAGAAGTGGGTACTGACTGTTTATCTGTGTTTACATGTGAACTTATATAATAAGTGCATTTGGTATGTGTCCCTCAGCCCTCTATTCCTATAGCAATTAACAGTCTTTGGAATATATGTAAGTCTTAGAGGATATTTGATGGTACTTACTTGGGTATTTCCTTCCACCCTATTTCTATAGAAATAGAGGCTCTGGGAGCCAAAGAAATAGACAAAACTCTCATGTTGAAGGGAAAAATCACTGAATTTATTTCTCTCTACTGCTTAATAATGTAAACATTTAAATTCATGGGAAGATTTTGCCTACACCCGCCCCCCCACACACACACACTGGATAACAACATGTCATAGTGTGCCCTCTTAGAGTAGGTAGCTCCTGAGGAGACCTGTGGTTGAAAACAAGACTGTCTCCTTGGGTTTGGTGATTCCAGCCCCAGCCCTAATTCTTCATCAGTGAAATAATTGGTTAGTTCCGAATGTAGCCGGGGTGGGTGGAGAAGAGGATGTTAGGTGGAAACTATGAACAAAAAGGGTTGGAGGAGGCAGTGAGCTGCCCGGCACAGCAGCGAACAGGGCTGGCATGACGGCAAGCTTCTGTGGCTCTGGGCATTGGCCCTCTCATCAAAGATGTCAGAGCGTGGCTTCTTGTCAGGGAATTAAGCCCCCGTGGGAGCTTTTGTTGGTTGTCTTGTTGGGTGGGGAACTGGCTGGAGGTGGGGGCCAGGGCTATGCTTTGTCTTATTCTGAAGCCTGTAGGGTTTCTCTGAGTCCAGATGTGGTGAGAGGCTGAGCAGTGGAGCTGGCCAAGAGTAGTGGACAGTGGGGGATGGGGTAAACCCTTGCTGCTGGCCTTAAATGGCAGTGCTGTGCTCCCGAGTGCCACGGGGTCCTGACCTCTGTCCTGGCAGCTGTGGTTCTGTCTCATCACATTTTAGTTCGCATTTTCTTCCTAACAGACTTGAGGGAGAAGGGCTGTTGATGCAGGGATGATCCTTCCAGGCACCACGGGCCTCCGCACAGTTCTCTTGTGCTTTTAAATACTGTTGACTTTCACTAGTTATTTATTCCAAAGGGATTAGACTGGAGGCACAACTGTCTTTGGTTTCATATTATGAAATAGCCTTGTGCTGCGGAATGTTAGCTCTGGAGAGTTGCCCTCATACCGGAAGCATCCATTTAATAAAATCCCACTGGCACTCCCTAGGGGGGTATGGTTATTATCAGGCTGACCCAAAGGAACACATTTTGTATTCCATTTCCTTTTCTGGTATCATGTTCAACATTTTTTTTTTTTTGCCTGAAGAACATCCTTTTGTTTATGAAAACATGAGTAACATTGCATAAAACAGTCCCTTACTCTCAGAATGCTCCGATTTAGCCTTAATTTTGTTAAACTTAGAGATGAATGAAGTGCTGCTGTGGAAAGAAATGTACCATGTACTATTTCTGTATCATTAAAATACAGTTTTTATGGTTCTTTCTCCTTGATTTCTTTAGGGGAAGGGTCTTGGGGTTGGGGGAACATGGAAATTGGTTCTTCATCAAGCTTCTAGGCACACATTGTGTCTAGGGAGTGTTTCGAGGGTACCATCATTCAGCTCTGGGCCATAGCTTGGCAACTACACACTCTGGTGCTGGATATGGCTCATCGCCACCATCTCTAAGCCTCCAACCACAGGTTACTCCTGAGATGCCATCTCACCTGCAGATATGTGGCCAGAGACTGTTCATTTCAGGGGGTGTGTGCTGGGCCTACGAGCTGCCAAGGACATGGCTACTTCTCTGTAATGCCCAGGGAATGATCGCATGACATCTTAGGGACTGAAATTTTACTCTGGGCTTCTTTTAGGTAACAAAATACATGAAAAATCCTCCTTCCTTGGAGACCAAGCCACTTAGTGCATCTAGGAAGGGATGCTCGACTGATCTGAGTTATATTGCTGTTGTAATACGTCAAGGTTTCTGTTTAGAAAACCCACAGCTGATAACATGATCGTGCTGATAACAGCATGGGCAGCTCGGCAGCTCTACTTTTGCTGAATTCAAAGGTTGGGATACATTTTCATAGATCTCATTCTTGCATCTGGGCATATTGATGTGACAGGGATTGGATTGCCCATCTGTGGATATGAACATCAAGTGAAAAACAGTCTTTGTTGAAGCTGACCTAGCCAGAGGAACTCTGGTCCTATCCTTGACCTCTGGCCAGCCTCCCTGACACAATCTGAAGGATGCGATGCACTGTCAGAATAAGGGTTCTACATCCTGGCTGGAGGTCAGGTCTACACAGGGATTTTTTTTTTCAGGGTGCTTGTGGTTTATGTAGGCCCAAGGGAATATCTGTAGATGGCCCAGAGGTATTTGTCAGGGCTCTACCCATTGGTCAAGTTGGGACCAATTCTGGACAGAGTTTTTCAAGGTAAGCAATTCACATGTCATCCCTAATGGGAACCTTCTGCTCTAGCGGAAGATAGGTTGTGGATGCAAGCTCCAAAGGGGAAGTAGAAAAATCTGTGGAAAAGTTACTGGCCCAGCTTTTCAAGAAAGATAGGGTAGAGGTGTGTTGGATATAGGAGAGATGGATTAGAGGCAGGATGGAAGAAGGTTTGAGTAAAGAATACTGATGTGGGGCAGGAGAGATGGCTCAGTGGTTAAGAGCACTGGTTGCTCTTCCACAGGACCTGAGTTAAATCCCCCACACCCACATGATGGCTCACAGCCATCTGCAATTCCAGTCCCAGGAAAATCTGACACCCTCTTCTCGACTCCAAAGGCACTGGATGCAACATGTTATACAGAAATACATGCAAGCAAAATACCCACACACATAAAAATAAAGATTTTTTAAAAATAGAATAGCAATATGGGCACTGTGAAGATGCTATTTTTTTTTTTTAGGGAAACATTCTAAAGTGTGTGTGACCTCCAGATGTTTCAGATGTCATTCAAAAGAATAGCCCACCATGTTGACGAGGGAAGCTGTCCCAGGGAAGGACAGTTTGGGACAGTTTCCTGCCTATCTTCACCTGTTGGTGAACAGCAGCAGGTCTAGATGAGTTGCCAGTGGTGGAAAACTGCCTTCTAGTGCTCAGTTTTGATGGAAGGGGTTGTTTCTGAGATCTGGTTACAGCAAGGAGGTGATCGAAGACTCACCTGCACATTACAGGAACTGGGTAATTCCTCTTAGCAAGGGACTCTCATTACAAAAGACAACTAAAACACGCAAGGATTTTAACTGTGGACACTACCACTTTTCAAGACTTTATGCCACCTTGGTAGGCTCTGCTTGGTGGCCAGTTGGTCTCACCAGCCTATGGAATAAATGCAGTCAGACCTTGAGCCTACACCCACAGCTTGCTTGCTCCTCAGCTCTGTGCTCCGTTGGCTACAGAGTGTCAAGGCTGCTCGGGATTGTCATGGGGTGCGATTATACTGTGGGAAACATTGTATCATAAACAAACTGTCACACAGCAGGCAGACCTGGCAAGTCAGGAGTCCTCTCAGAGAAGCATTAGGAGAGGTCTTAAAGCTGGGGGCTGGGGGCTGGGAGTGTGGGAAGGGTGAGGGTAGAGTATGGGGGACATGGGAGCAACCCTGCTGGTCCCTTTGCTTATTTGGTGACATTGACATCCAGACCTTGGCCATTGCAAGCTATCAAAGCTCAGCAGATGAATAGAAAGAGGGACACAGATTTCTTCACAAAAGTGCAGAGTGTGTCTGCTCGAAATGCTACAGGGCTCTGCACATTGCTTGGGGACCAAGCCTAACCCAATACTGTTTTCCCAAGTGACATTTTAGTGGAACACAGTCACACTCACTCATCTATGCTGCTTGGATCTGGCAACAGCAGAATTGTAGAGCTGTGACAGAAAACTTGAGACCTGAACAGCCTAAAATATTTACTCTCTGGCTATTTGCAGGAAAAGTCCACCACTGGTGTTATAGCTATGGTAAGAGAGATATGTAAAGGAAGGGTCGAGTTTCTAAAGGTTGGTTTTGTTGTGCATGTAATTAATTGTATCTCTCTCTTCTATTCTTCCTCCTCCCTCTCTTCCTTGCTTTTTTTTTTGGGGGGGGGGGCAAGATCTCATTCTATAGCCTGAGGTGCCCTTGAACTTGCCATAATCCTCCTGCCTTGGTGTTCTGAGCGCTAGGATTACAGGTGTGAATCAACTCGCCTGCGTTGGTTTAAATTTTGTAATGGATATATTTAAGACCTATAGCTCACTGCTGTCCATCCCTGAAGATTGATTGAACTATTGCTTCTCAGGAGCCCCTTGTGGGTGGTGGTCTTGCTTACCACGGACTCCTCAAATGCCCCACATGGGTTGTTTCTCCCAGCTCTCTTCGCCCTCCTATACCATTTACTCTGATCCGGTGTTTGCTGTGGTCTCAGAACTAGCAGCAGGGCCTTCTCTGATTCTGTACTCTCTTTCCCTCAGCACTTTAACCAGCGCCTGACACAAAGTAGATGCTCAGAATGGGGAGAGGAACTGTTTGCTTCTTATACAGAGAAGCCAGCCTATTCACTATTGTGGATACAGCCAGAACTGAATCACTGTCAGTCCTTTTGAGAAAGTACAAGAGGTCCTCGTCTCTGGCTGCCCCATGACACATGTTCTTGGAGACATCGCAGAGCTTCTCCAGAAGGCAAACTTTGGATGAAACCATGCTTGTAAAGCGCACAACACAGTGCCTGGTGCTCAGAAACCCCTTACTAGATGGTAGCCACAGTAGCAGCAGAAGCAGCAACATCATGGAAATATAATCACAAACTTGAGAGATAGGCTCGCAAGACTAATTATCGCACCCCTTCGTTCTCTCTGCCACAGCAAGTCTTCATACTGCTTTGTAAGATTCGGAATTTCTTAAGCATCTTGTCCTTCGTGCAGCAGCGCCATCTTGTGGGTACTTTAAGTTATGACACTGTCCCTGATCGCTCCAAAGAAGTCAGACTGTATGTGTGGAAGGAGCGGGTGATGCTGGCCTTCGGGGCTATGCGACTTTTTACAAATGACATGCAGAAGGTCTTAAGCTTCCTCAGTGTGATTTAAAGACAGATGGTTGCACTGGCCATTTCTGCTGTCACTGTCCTCTTTCATGATTGGCTCTGCCCCAGTTCTGACTCCAGCTTGAGTTTTCAGGCTCCTCTAAAGCCACATTTGAAACGAGTTAGTGCCATCTACTGGGAGAACACAGTAAGATTGGTTGTGCAGTCCTAGCCCAGATCTGAAGAATGAATCTTGTTTTATGGGAAGAAAGTTGGAAAGGAACAGGTTCTGACGTCACGCCCCCTTCACTGATGTGTATGTCTCGCTTCAACCATCAGTTGCACAAATGTTCCCATTATTTACTACATCAGAATCTAGAGTGATCGTGGGCCACCTGCCTCTGAGTGATGAGGAAAGGCAGGTGTGGAGCTCCCATGCAGAACCGACAGAATCAGCCATCTCTTCCTCACCAGGTGGACTGCGTGCTGATTCCTGCCAGGGTGGAGCACACTTTTTATCTTTCAGGAAACCTGGAGTTTACATCTGGAAAAGACACTAATACGATCCTTTCTGTGTATGTGGGAGCAGGCAGCCCTTGCAGAGCCATGGTGCTTCTCCATGCTCACTTTGTGACATGCGTCAAGTGACCCTTGGTAGGCCTGGCAGGCCACAGGAGGTCCTGCAGGTTACTGCTGCTGCTTTCCCTGTGTGTGGCCACCACGGGGTGCCCAGCATCCACCAGCTTTCTCCCACTCCTGCTCGTCTTGGAGGCAGGGAAGGGTAGTATGCAGCTCCATTCTTGATGGCCCTGAGCAAGGCTTACCATAAACAAAGCACAGATCCTCCAATGACCTCACCACCTTCCTCACGGCCTCTCTCAGAGCATCAGTACACACTCCACACAGGGGAACTGGACCACATTCTGCACTGTCCCGTCCGGTTCTGGCATTTGAAGTCTCCATCAGTGAGCTCCAAGTACCACTGCTGGAGTCTGGTTCTCCTCGGGCTGCTGGATTTTCTAGTTTTAATTCTTCTTCAGCTCCCTGCTCACAAACTGGGAGTCAGGGTTCAAAAGCCTCCATGTTCTGCAAACTTTGGAGTCAGCAAGGATCTCAGTAGGAACTCTTTTGAGGGAACTGGTGGCTTCACCTCTGCCTAGGATAAGGTGTAAGACCTGACGGTGGTGTTTATAACGGGGCCAGCTTGAGAAGCTTGAATGTTCAGGATCTTGATATATTATGGTAGAAGTAGACCCTGGAGCATGGTTCAGTCTCTGATGATTTTTCTGGATCGTGTGTGTGTGTGTGTGTGTGTGTGTGTGTGTGTGTGTGTGTAGCTCAGAGGTGGACATTGAGTGTCTTTCTCAGTCGATCTCTATTTTTGAGTCAGGGTCTGTCACTGAACCTGGAGATAGTAGATTTGGCTAGGATGGCTGATCAGCAAGCCACAAAGATCCTCCTGTCTCAGCCTCCCCAGCACTGGGATTATAGGGTACACCTCTACACTCAGCTTTTTTGTTTTTACACACGGGTGCATGGCATTTGCTTTACCGACTGAGCTGTCTCCCCAGCCTGTAGACGGTTATTTTGAAGGACACAAGCCAAGGTTCATAATATATTAGACGAAAGAAGTAGGTTGTAAAAGCTCACATATCACAATGGGCCTCGTTTTGCTTGTGTGTGTGTGTGTGTGTGTGTGTGTGTGTGTGTGTGTGTGTGTGTGTGTGTAAAAGACACGGCGAGACAGGGTTTCTCTGTGTAGCTTGCGCCTTTCCTGGAACCACTGGTAGCCCAGGCTGGCTCGAACTCACAGAGATCCGCCTCTGCTCCGAGTGCTGGATTAAAGGCGTGCGCCACCACCACCCGGCTGGCTACAGAGCTCTTACTGGCCATGGATGGCATTTATAAATTTGCTCTCCTCTCGTCCATCTCATCTAAACCGGAACTAACAATTGACTGAGCAGGAGTGCAGCGAGCGTGGCTGGGTGTGTCAGAGGAGGTCAGGAGCCTTGTGTGCTCTAGGTCACATGCTACGCGGTGCTCTGGGGCCTGGGGAGTGTGTGGCAGGAATTCTGGAGGTCACTGGGATGGAAAGGCCTGGGCACGTTTCCCTCAGGTTTGAACGAGCCCTTCTCTTGGCCTCTCTGGGGAAAAGAGGCCCATGCCTGTGAAAAGCAAGAGCAGGATGGAGGGTGGGTTGTATGGTGGATGGGAGAAGTGCCGCTGGCCTCGTGTGTGTGGTACCAGGACTCTGGGGTTACTGTCACCATGACTAAAACCACCCATAGACCAAGAGGGTCCATCTGTAGCTGCATTATTTGGGAGACTGGAGAGGAGAGACTGTGCCCCCACACACACACATTAGCTATATGTCTTTCCCTTTCCCAGCCCCTGGTGTTGGGGTTCTGGAGAGAAGGATGAGAGGGACAAAGTACCCGGGAGGAGCAGAGCAAGGCTGAGCACACTGTGTGGAGAGAGGAGGTGCTGGGACACGGGCAGTTTGGGCTGACACCTGTGTGTAGAAGTGTATCACCTGGACACCTGGGATAAGGGACAGGGAAGGACTCAGCAGGTGGACATCCTCAGGATTCAGGCTACATGTTTTTAAGGATGCTAAGCCTGGAGGAACTAGGTCAGAAGCTGATAGAGCCTGGTGAATGAGAAAGCGGGATGTGCCTGGCCTGGGCCTCAGTTTCTCTACAGGGAGAACACCAGTCCCTGGCTCAAATTCTCTTATGAGAAAGAACATCATCCTCACTTCTCAGGTAGGGAAATAGAGGCACCGACAGAGCCGTGGAACTTGAACTTGGAGAAAAGTGCTTGGTCATCGTGGTTCCCTCGGGTTCTGCTTGTGGAAAGGCCATGGGAAGGGAAGGCCCCTTGGTATGGCTGGCCAGCTCTGGGGCCACAGGGACATACAAAGTGGTTTTGTTTCTTCTCTGTTAATGTCACGCCACTGGCCACAGCAAGTCTTCCATGTGGGGCTTCTGCATACCCTGCCCCATCCTGCATTCAGGTCACATGGCACCCTAGGGACATCCAGCCTGAGCCCAGACTCCTTTGTTCCTGCAGGCAAGGGTCACCCCCTGCATACCACAGCCATCATTCTGGCTCCTGGCCCCACAACTTCATGTCATGGAAGTCTGCGGCCTTGCATGCTGTGGTTGTCCCTGGACTGGTCACATTCTACCACACTCTCTCCTTCCTTAATGGCAGGGCTCTGTTGAATAAGTACACCCTTACCTGGGGATGAGCACACCCAGGATCTCAGGTGAGTTAGAGGCAGGGCTGGATCAGGATCTAGCAGGTGAGCCCTCCTGCCTGGGACATGGTTTGGCTCTGAGGCTCCTCAGTGGAGGTGAATTTCTTCCTGGAGTGCGCGCTGGGTGTTTGAGTGACAGGCCTCAGCTGGCCACATGCTGACCTTGGGCAATAAAATGAAGTATCCTAGATCACGGCTCTTAGGCTTGAGCAAGCAGGAGGTTCAGTCCGCTCTGCCTTTCCAAATGCAGTTTTCCAGAGGAAGTGAGAGTTCCCCATTTGTAAAGTTCTGACAATCGTTCTCTCTTGAACTGACGGACCAGCGATTCGTGATCTCCACACACTCTCTGCCACTCTGAGAGGCCACATCTTCTATCCGGGCCCAGACTGGTGGCAGCAGAGAGGGAAGTCTAGACCCAGGCAGGGTAGAGTTCTGCCTGTGTGTCACCCTCTCAGCTCACCAGCTGTCATGTCACCGGCACTCTTTGTGAGCTGACTGGGGGCCAGCATAGCATATGCATTTTTGATCAGGTTGCCTTTTGAATGAGTGAACTGTCATGAATAACAGAGCAAAGGGCACCAGCATTGTCTTTAACTATAACTGCTCCAATTAATTATGGTTTAATTAGCATACATCGAGAGCAGCCCTGAAAATAATACTTCATGGGTTACAGATGCCCTGGCAGCTGGAACATGAAGTGTGATCCGGGATGGGGGAGAGATAGTTATTAATAAATTACTCCCATTGTCAGAGACCCTTATTTATACAAATTAGCAGGGGATACATAATCAACTTTAACTGTATAATTTATAATAATTGATTTCATTTTGACTGACCACTAGTCGCTTACCAAATACCCTTGGAAGAAAAATTGCCCTATTAGGGTAAGTTTAATCCTAAACATAGCTAATGAATCCTATTACTTTAAGGTCATATTTGAAGCTTTTGTTAATTGTCAGAACCATTTTAAATTGATTAGAGTTAAATTAAATCAATGTAATGTTTAGAAAAAACAATATTTCTAATGGATGAGGCCAGGCTGACCTCGAATAAACATATTTATCAACCGATTCCTGGTGACGAGAGAGGGAGCAGCTGGGCCCATAACTCACATTTGTCTATAATATGGGAAATGTCACCAGGCAATTAGTTATGTCAGGTAATGAATAGGGAGCATGGGGACTCCCCTCTGGCAGCTGGGTGGATGGGATTGCATGTTCCGGACAGTGGCAAGTGACTGCTCACCTGCAGGTGACTTCCCTGTCCCCCCACCTCAGCACAGGGCCTGCTGGATCCTCTGCCCATCCCCACCGCTCACCTGGACCACCAGTGGCGACGTCTCCTCCCACCCCTCTTCCCCTTTCTTCCCACTCCCCCTAGATTCGGTACCTGCTCTTTCTTCAGGTCAGGACGCTGGCCACTGCACATGTCCACTCGTCTTCTCTAGCCTCGGTTGGCACAGGTGCCACCCAGACACCAGGGGAGCCTTCCCAAGCCCACACTCCAGCAGTCTCCAAGGAAGGACTCTCAGTGCCAAGGCCCTCAGCTTCAAAGCTCGGAGACAATTTAATGGTCACCAGATCCCACACCTGCCTACTGATTACACTTGGCGATGAGTCTCAGAGCCTGGCCCAGGACAGGAGACTCAGGAAGAATGAAGGAGTGGATGGCTATGAGTGGATATGTGGTACTTTCTAAGACCTTGACTGAAAGGACACCACCACCTCACACACTCTGCTTACTTAGCAAAGGCCAAGTGTATTGCATACGTTCAGTTAACCTTCTACAGTTTCCCCCCAAGAGATGGACATTAGTGTCGCCATCTTTGAAGGGAGGCGATTCACCCAGGATATCTTGGCTGAGCTGTGATGGAGCCAGGTACCAAACTCTGGTCTGAGAGAATCCAGAGTCCCCTCTATTCCCTTCATCTGGTCAGCAGGGCTTCCTGCAGGAGTTGGTGTAGGGTCTGGGAAAGACCTGGCGTTCCACAGAGGTCTTGGTGGTTGCTCTGAGCTTCCTCTCAGAACAAGACCTGGGTAGGAAAGCACGTAGAGGAGAAAGAAGTGATGGCTTCCTCCAGAGGTCTTCTGCTTCTCCCCCTGGCTTCTTTGCCCAGAAAGATGGCAAGTGATCAGAGAGTGTGATCCCTCACAGAGATTGCATACTCTACCAATCCTTTGTGTTTGCAACTCAGTGGGAAATAGTTACGATACCAGTTAATTTCATATGTCAGCCTTAGCGGGTCAATGAGCGCTCAGATTCAACCCTGGTGGAGGGGGACTGTATACGTCTGCTGTTTGATAAGATCACATCTGAACTATGGACTCAGCGGGGCAGAGCCCCCTAACCTGCACCCCCAGCCTCCAGGGTTAGCCGGCACCACTCAATCCTTCAGAGGACAGAAGAGAATCCAAGATGGAAGAAAGAGGAATTCGCCCCTTTCCCTGCCTCTCTGCTCAAGCTGAGAGTAACGCGGTTTTACTGTTGCTGGGGCCTCACAAAAACAAACAAACAAACACCCAAAACAACAACAACAAAAAAAGCTTAAGTGGAGGACGTACTTCAGTCTCATGCTTACAGGGTGTCAGTCTTCCGTGGAGGAGAGGGCATGGAGATCTCAGCAGCTCCCTCACGGTGGGCATGAAGCAGAGTAAAGGGCATAGAGGAAGAGGTCAGGGGGTGATACAGCCGGGACGATGCCATCATATCGGGGATGAATCCATTCATTAGGTCAGAAACCTTGTGATGTAATTGTCTCTAGAGGGGCTTCCCAGACACCCCTAGAAGTATGCCTCATCAATTCTCTAGTCATTTCTCAATCCATTCAAGGTGAGAATAGGAATTAGCCAGTACTAGATGGGACATCTCGTTTCATCCTCCCCTGCCTCAAGCTGACATTTCCACCACAGGTGCTCCTGGTTCTCGGGCCTTGGGTCCAGGTAGAATTTCATCACTGGGTCTTCTGGGCCTTGCAGGCAGTAACTGTGCAAAGCTTTATGGTCGATCTTCCTTTTCTATCCCTTTAGTTATATGTCTGTCTATCTTTCCTATCCTATCTGTCTATCTATCTATCTATCTATCTATCTATCTATCTATCTATCTACCTACCTACCTACCTACCTACCTATCTCATTGGTTCTATTTCTCTGGAGATCCTAGACCAACACCCAACACATTAGTGTTTAAAAAAATTTTTTATAGAAAATTGGCACCTCCAGCTTTTCTCAGAAAACTAGAGGAGTTGGCAGATCAGGACCCACTTTCTGGAAGGACAGCCGGGCAGCAGAGGACCCCAGCAAGCGCAGAACTCTGCCATCCCCCACAGTAACCAAAGGCTGCCCTGTGCCTGGGTGCCAGAGATTCTTAAGTCTGGCCTAACAGTGGGAGATTCAGGACCAAGAAATGGTTTCTAGCCCTGGACCTCAGGAGTCAGAAAGGCTCCATTGTTGTTATCAGAGTAAGGGGCTGAGCTGGTGAGGAGGTGGCCAACCCTCTTTGCTCTTCCCTCATCCCAAATGGCTGGTCCTTTATATCACCTCATTTATCTCATTCGCCGAAGCCCATGTAGATGATGATAAACTATGTCATCCAGAAAATGACAAATCAAAGTGTCTCACCTTTGAGGAGGCCCCAGGCCTGTGCATGGGGTTGCTTGAGGGAAGATGGATTTCCCCAGAATGATAAAAAATGTCTTTCTTTAGGAGTGGAGACCCAAAAGGCATGTCTCAGAAGTCAGAGCTTCCCTGCTCGCTCTTTGGGACTGGAATGATGCTCCAGGTGTAGAGTAAGTGCTGTGCAGTCATGAGCACTGGGGGGCGGGGGGCAGAGTTTGGATTCCAGCACCCAGATAAGCTGTAATCCAGCACTGAGTGGGGTGGAGACGGGGGTTGGGGTGGGGGTGGGAGGTGGTTGCTAGGGCTTGCTGGCTGATGACCACGCTGAAAAATGCAAGTGGACTCAGCAAGAGACCCCCACCTCAGAAGGATAAGGCAGAGAATGATAGAGGATGCTGGACACTCTCTTCTTGTTTCTGCACACATATCAGAAAATACAAATGCACATACACACTACATTCAAGAACACACGCACGCACACACGGGGTAGAGGAGTGGCGGGGAGAAATGGAGCTCACTACTCTTGGCTTGCTCTGGATTTGGGAGTCAAATGGAGAGTAATCTGCGGGCCAGTGGGTTGGAGGGAGGGAAATTGACGATCCCCAGACCTGCTCACTCACAGCAGAGACTGGGTAGCTCAACAGCATCTCTCCAAAACTATCCAGCCAACCCCCAAAAGTGATCCTATTGGGAAGAGAGTCTTTGTAGATGTAAAGGTCAGGATCTCAAGATGGTATCACACCTGAGTCAGGATAGACCCTAAATCCAAGGACAAGTGTCTCTAAAGAGACAAAAAGACAGAGACCTGCGGAGAGAAGAGGGTGTGAAGATGGGGACAGAGACAGGAGAGACTTTAGCTAAAGAATGCAGAAACACCAAAGGTCGCAACAGTCCCAGAAGCAGAAAGGGACAGGAATAGATTCCCCTCAGTGTCTTAGGAGAGTTGTCACCCTGCCACACCTGTACGTGACACTTTCCACCTCCAAACTGTGAGAGGACGCATTCTGCATGGTGCTGAGTTAAGCTGCTGAGCTAATAGGACATGCAGCAGACAGAAATGAACCACCAGGCCACGATGTTCACGGACCTGAGAGCTGTATAATAAATACAAAATAAAAACCACCATGGTTTCTGTGACACCTTTACCCCAACACATCTTGTAGGCAGGACAAATCGTAGGGCAAAGATTATGTGGCTGGGTTGGTATTCCGATCCCTCCACTGAAGTCTTGGGAGATGGCCGGTTCAGGCTCCATATTCCCTATTGCTAGGAGTCTTAGCTAAGGTCACCCTTGTAGATTCCTGGGAGTTTCCATTGTGCTAGGTTTCTGCCTCACTCTGCTTTGTTTTTTCTTTTTTCGAGACAGGGTTTCTCTGTGTAGCTTTGCGCCTTTCCTGGAACTCACTCTGTAGCCCAGGTTGGCCTCGAACTCACAAAGATCCGCCTGGCTCTGCCTCCTTAGTGCTGGGATTAAAGGCGTGTGCCACCACTGCCCGGCTTCTGCCTCACTCTGAAATGCCCCCTTTTCCAGTCCTCTCTTCCAGTCCACTTCCTCAACCTGACCCCTCACGTTCCCAGTGCACCCTTGAAATCTGTTCTATTTTGCCTCCCCAGGAGATCCAGGAGTCCCCCCCCCCCTTGAGCCTTCCTTGTTACTTAGCTTCTCTGAGTCTGTGGATTGTAGCATGGTTCTCCTTTACTTTACAGCTATTGTCTACATATAAGTGAGTGCATACCATGCTTGATTTTCTGGGTCTGGGTTACCTCACTCAAGATAATTTTTTCTAGTTCCATCCAGAAATTGTAGGGATGGCCAACCATTAACTTGGTCCAGCCTGGCACCCAAGCCACAAGAGGGAACCCACCCCTGACACTCCTTGGAGCACCAGGACTCAGAGGCTGGATAACCCAGAGACCTAGGATAGAACCAAACATGACTGGCAAAAATGGTCAATATAATGATGCCTAACGATATTCTACTGTATTCGTAGACTGGTACCTAGCCCAACTGTCAATTGTCATCAGAGAGGCTTCATCCAGCAACTGATGGAAACAGATGCAGACCCACAGCCAAACATTAGACACACTTTGGGGAATCCTGCAGAAGATGGGGAAAAAGTATTGTAGGAGCCAGAGGGGTCAAGGACACCACAAGAAAACCCACCTAACCGACTAACCTGGGCTCATAGGGGCTCACAGAGACTGAACTAACAACTAGGGAGCTTCATGGGACTGACCTGTGCCCTCTACATGTATGTGACAGCTGTGTAGTTTAGTCTTCCTGTGGAACTCTTAACAATGGGAGCGGAGGCTGTCTCTGACTCCTTTACCTGCTTTTGAGACCCTTTTCCTCCTACTGGTTTGCCTTGTCCAGTCTTAATATGAGGGGAGGTGCCTAGTCTTATTGCAACTTGATATGCCGTGTTTGGTTGATATTATGGGAGGCCTGCCCTTTTCTGAAGGGCAACAGAGGAGGAGTGGATGTCGGGGGGGGGTATAGAGGGGAGGTGGGAAGGAGGGACTGGAAAGAGTGTAAAATAATAATAATAACAACAATAGTAATCATCATCATTCACACACACACACACACACACACACACACACACACACACACACATCATGGGCTAGGCACCATGGTGGTGATAATCCCAGCACATGAACGGCTGGCATAGGGGAACTGCATTTGAGATCAACCTGGGCCACATAGTAAGATCAAAAACCAAAAGAATAAAATAGAGAAAATGATCATTATGCCAGTATTAGGCTGGAGTCGGGTGGGTACGAGAGCCACAGCAAAGCCTCACAAAAGGTTTCTTGTCCCCCTTGCAGCACCCCCAAGGCCTGGGCCCCTCTTCTGCTAAGCCTCCTCTGGACTAACTGTGTCAGTTTCAGATCCTTCAGGTGCTGAGGGCCAAGAGCCTCACGAGAGACACAAAGAAGACAGCTTTGGTGTGAGGCGTGGAGCCGTGTGGAGAGCTGGACCAGGGATGAGCAGAATGGGAGGTGGAGAGGACGGCGGGAAGGAGCTCAGGAGACAGGCTCTGGAAACGAGGCTGCTGTCCAGGCTGAGTGGGAGGGTGGAGTGTCTGCAGAGTGCTGTGTGCTGACATCACTAACCCCTTAGCTCCTTTCTACAAGTAAGTACTGTCCTGGTTGCAGACCGGAAATGCCATTAAGTTCCCCTGGGAGAGCTGGGACACAGGTTATGAACCAGTGTCCTGACTTCTCAGAGACTGCAACCATGTTGCAGGTTGGCTCCCCTGAAATCCATCTCCAGGTGCGGCTGGAGGGCGGGTGTGTGGCTCCAGGACCTCACACGGCAGGCTGAGCACTGTGCGGCTGAGCTACACCCCAGCCTCCAGGTTCACCTTTTAAAAGGCCGAGTGGTAAAGGTGATTCTGAAGCTTTCTGAGCTCACAGGCGGAGGTTTCTGACACACTTTCTAATTTTCAAATGGTCTTGTCCATACCCATTTCCACAACAAAAGTTTCACCAAATTACCACCACCTCCTCCTCCATGGATCTTCAGTTGTATCTACTGTGGTTTCAGGTCCCCACGGTCAATTGTGGTAATTCAGAGTTAGAGATAACTTTCGATGTAGTCTCTTGCTATAATTGTTCTGTTTTTATTTGTAATTATTGTTAGTCTCATGGTGTGCCTTATTTACACATTAAAATATAATAGATGTATATTCATGACAGCCAAGATGTGGTGTCAGCCTAAATGTCTGTCAGCAGATAAATGTAAAACGTAGCCTAGGTATGCTGGGATTTTATTCAGCTCTAAAGAATGAAATGTCATTTGCAGGAAAATGGATGCAATTGGAGATCATTATGTTAAGTACAACAAGCAGACTTAAATGGGGCTGGGAACAGAAGTAAGCTAGTTCGAGACCAGAGCTTGTCTATCATTAGGATTATAGAAAGGAGTCTGGGAAGTAGGAATACATCCGAGGAATGCACCGCAGGCTCTGTGGGCCTGGTTAGAAGGCAGATTCTGACTAGGTTGTTGAAGGAGTGTTTGAGGAATCGGGGCAATAAGCACCATGCCCACCGTGCAGCCAGTGGCATGTTCTAGAGTGGGGAGGAGGGCTTGGGTTAGCATAACAGGCGCATTGATTGGCGCATGGTGAGGCTGGAGTGAGTGATGAAGTCATTAAGTGGGGTTAATGTCCTCATGGAGTAGACTAGTTATACAGGAGCGCCGCGTCACGAAGTGAGCTCTCCAGGGGCTGCATGCATAGCCTTTCACCTTCCTGCATGCTGCAGCGACCTCACCGGATGCCAACCAGTCTGTGGTCTTTTCCTGCGGCCACAGAAAGGGGCTAAGGCAGAGGACCCATGCACGGAGTTGGCTTCTGCGCCCCTCCCCTTTTTACATTCACTGATTTCAGGTCTGGTCTCAGAACCGCATGGAATAAATCATGAAGTGAGCATCAGTCATTTCCTGAAAATAGTTCGGCTCAGAGTCTGGCGTGTGGGCAAAGCTTCTCAGAGTTCACATGTTTGCCAGGTTTAATTGAGGCAAAATTAATGCAGCGTAAACATACATCACTTTGAAAAGCACACAGTTCAGTGAGGGCTGCAGCTTAGAGGCTGTGTGTTGCTTCTCGCATGTGAAGCCTGGTTGGGCCCCAGTTCGAGGCATCAACTGCCCAGGTTTCTTCTTCCTTTCTCCTTTCTTTTTTCTTTCTTTCTTTCTTTCTTTCTTTCTTTCTTTCTTTCTTTCTTTCTTTCTCTTTCTTTTTTTTTTCTTCTCAGTGTTGGGACAGATCTCATGGCTCTCACAGGCTGGAAAAGCTCTCTGCTACCAAGCGGCACTCCCAAGCCCTGGCTCAGTGAGTTTTGACGATATTTACAGTCACGCAACAGCCACAGCCAAGCAATGGAGTGTTTCCTGCAGGCAAAATAATTCTTCATCTCTTTTCTGTCAGTGTCCGCTCTATACCACTGAATCTGGGGAGTTACTGATCTGACTTCTGTTCCTATGAAGCTTGGCATTTCCTGAACAGCACATCAGTGTTAAAATCGAGGCTGCCTTCTTCGTACCATAATGCTTTTGGGAGTTGTGTTGACACCAGTTCGTTCTTTTTTCTTGCCAATAAGTAGTGTAGGACACCCCCACAGAGGTTAATAGACTAGATGGTCTCTAGTGTGGCTCAATATGGATAATGCAGCCACCGTCTATGGTGTAGGACTTCATGTGGACATGTGTTTTCATTTCTCTGGAGTAAATACCCATGGGACTGCTGGTCATGAGGTAATTTACTCATAGCTTTACTGAAGACTGGCTTGGAGTTCTCCAGGAAGCCTCAGTGTGCCCTTGGGTGATCACCAGTATTTAAACATTTCTCTTTCTAGCATATTGGTGTTAATTGGTGTATTTGGATAGCTAATTATTTCAAACACCATGTTATGTATTTTCTTGCTGTTCATTCTTGGTGCAGTGTGATCTAACCTGGTAGGCTCAGGCTCAGGAGAGCCACTGCTGATCAAGCAAGGCTGATGCTCCAGAGACTGCCCTTCCCAGGGAGCTTGGCCTGCTGGTCTCTTAGGGCCTCTGCTGATTGGACAAGAGCCACCTGCCCGTGGAGGGCTGTGTGAAGGGCTTTACTCAAAGCTCAGAGTTATCAAGAGGAAGAACATGATTTCTCTACATTCATTAGGGCTTGATTTCTTCTTCAACAGTGTTTTATGTTTTTCAGTACCCCCAAATTCCTCATAAAAGATATTAGATCTATCTATAACTGTTTTGTCTTTTCTGAAGCTATTGTAAATGAATGTTCTTTGTAAAGTCTTTATTTATTTTTGGTGGAGGCAGTATTTTAACACAGGGTCTCCTGTAGT